>NC_031997.1:1750850-1836977 GCF_001879085.1 Nicotiana attenuata | reverse complement strand
GGGGGGGGGGGGGGCTGATTTAGGCTAAAATTGAAATAAGTAGGGCTGGTGTTTAAATAGACACTTTTCCCCTTTTATTTTATAAAAATAGTAAAATAATTTCTGAAAATAAATTAAAGGTAACAAATCAATAAATAATATATAAATATTAAATTAAAAATATTGGAATCAATTTTATAATTATAAACGCAATTAATTCTTAAAAAGGCTAACATTGCAATTATATGCAATTTAGCTTTTAAAAATACTAATAAATTTGTAAAAAACGTGCAAAAAATACCTTAGCTACATTTGGGATAAATATGAGAATAAAAATAAATTAGTGACCAAAAATGATAATTTTGGGGATAAATATTGGGTTTTTCCTTGATAAAATAGGGCGATAAATTGATTAAAAATCTTTTGAAAATTAAGGAAAAATAAACCCCGGGACATGCTCATATATGCATACATATGCTATCTTTAAAGTATTCTGCATATAAAAATACTTAGGGAAAAATTGGGTATCAACAGCTGCCCCTCTTTACCCGAGAAGGATGAAAGAGTTGTCGGGTAAAGACATGATGGCCAATTTTGACCGAAGGAAACGATTTGAAAGGATTTGACCGAGGTCTAGCTCCTGAGCCGCCTACATATCCCTGGTCTTACAGGAATCAGGTCATATGTAGTTCGGGATCCATTGGCGGACTATTGCCGATGGAAATTCTGAGGGACGGACGCGATGTTCAGGTTGGGAAAGATGGTTGAAGTCTAGTAGGCTGCCGGAACTGGAGCGGGATCGCTCCTGCTGAGACGGCCGTTGATAGCCGGTGTACCTGCAAATAAGCAATACCAACATATATTGTGCATAAATTTAAACGTGATGCAGGTTCCCGTTGGACAATGAATGTTGTCTTCGGACGGGTAGGATGACGTCCTCAGACCATGACGTCCTGGGCCATGAAGCGTATAATAGAGGATTCGCAGGTTATGAAATGATGTTCTCGGGCTATGATAATGATGCCTCCGAACTATGATGCCTTTGAATAATGATATGCAAAAGATAAAGAAGGGGTCCTCAGGCCATGGCATGGCGTTCTTGGGCTATGAAAATGGTGCCTCTGAACAATGACGCCTTCGGACAATTTGGCGATCTTTCAGCCCATGGAATGCAGGATTTGGCGATCTTTCAACCGATGCAAGACTCAAATGAAGTGGCGATATTTCAGCCGGTGCGAAAAATGTAAATACAGATGGCGATCTTTCAGCCGATTCAGGATGAAGTGGCAATATTTCAGCCGATGTGGAATTTAAATAAAGGTGGCGTTATTTCAGCCATGGAGAGATTTAATAAAATGGTGATATTTCAGCCAAGCAAGATAAATAAAGGTTGGCGATCTTTCAGCCATGCAGGATTTAAATAAAGGTTAGCGATCTTTCAGCCATGCAAGATTTAAATAAAGGTTGGCGATCTTTCCGCCATGCAAGATTTAAATACAGGTGGGCGATCTTTCAGCCATGCATAAAGAGGTAGAGCTTAACCTCGGAAGGCAGAATGGTAGCCTTATGCAATGCAGAGAAATGCAGATGGAGACAATGCTTAGTCTCGGAAGGCAGAAAGGTAGCCTTATGCAATGCAGGAGAATGCAGATGGAGACAATGCTTAGTCTCGGAAGGCAGAAAGGTAGCCTTATGCAATGCAGAGAAATGCAGATGGAGACAATGCTTAGTCTCGGAAGGCAGAAAGGTAGCCTTATGCAATGCAACAGATAAAGGTGAATAGTAACGAAAGCTCTTAGCTGATAAATGATAGTTGATAGTTGGTTGCGTTGTTGTGGCTGCTGGGGATGTCATGTGCGGATGGCACTTGTAAGTAAGCGGTGATTCTGAGAGTTGTATTCCTGGAAAAGTATGAGTATGTAATCGTATCTGATGATTTTATGTCTTGGGGTGCCTGCACTTAAAGAAAAATTGTGAGTTTTGTAAAGGGGGGAAGGTTAGTTCGTCCTCCCATGGACTTCGCTACTTGGCTCCTGCTTTTCATTGGGGGTAGCGTCGCTAAACAAAGCGATTTTGATAGTAGCCATGCATGATTTAGTAAAGAATATGATGTAACTACATAATTAAAAAATGATTTTCTTTTAGATGAACCGACGACTGCGACGCAGTTCAAGACATTGCGAGCTCTTTTGCTCCGGAATTTTGAGGGTCCTCCTCAAAATTCTGCCCCAGTTTACTGGGCTAGTACGTCTGACGGCTGCGTGCGATGACTGGCTGAAAATCAACTTCGGATCCTCAAAATTCTGCCCCAGTTTCCAGTATTGGGGGGAAATGAAATTTTATTGAATTATGACCGAACCCATAAGGCTGCCTACGTATCCCTTCTTAAACGGGAATCAGGTCAGACGTAGTTCAAATTACATCATAAAGAAAATCATGAGTGCTACACATAGTATCGCTTGACTGCATCTGAATTGATCGGCTTTGGCCAAACTTCTCCGTCCATTTCTGCAAGTATGAGGGCTCCTCCTGTTAGAACCTAATGAACCATGTATGGACCCTGCCAGTTGGGAGAGAACTTCCCTTTGGCTTCATCTTGATGTGGAAAAATCTTCTTTAACACCAGCTGTCCTGGTGTGAACCGTCTTGGTCTGACTCTCTTGTTGAAAGCTCTGGACATTCTGTTCTGATAAAGTTGACCATGACAAACTGCGTTCATTCATTTCCCATCTATGAGGGCTAACTGCTCGTAGCGACTCTTTACCCATTTGGCGTCTTCAAGTTCCGCTTCCTGTATAATCCTCAAGGAGGGAATCTTTACTTCGGCGGGAATGACTGCCTCTGTACCATAAACCAACATGTAAGGAGTTGCCCCAGTTGATGTGCGAATCGTGGTTCGGTATCCCAATAAGGCAAATGATAACTTCTCATGCCATTGCTTATGCTTTTCTATTATCTTCCTTAGTATCTTCTTGATGTTCTTGTTGGCTGCTTCTACGGCTCTATTCATCTGAGGCCTGTAGGCTGTGGAATTCTTGTGTTTGACCTTGAAGGTTTCGCACATGGCTTTTATCAAATCACTGTTGAGGTTGGAATCGTTGTCAGTAATGACTGATTCTGGGATCCCGAACCGGCAAATGATACGATCGCGGACAAAGTCTGCCACGACTTTCTTGGTCACTGCTCTGTAAGATGCTGCTTCATCCCATTTAGTGAAATAACCTATTGCTACTAGGATAAACCTGTGCCCATTTGATGCGGCAGGTTCGATTGGTCCGATGACATCCATTCCCCATGCGGCGAATGGCCATGGCGAGCTTGTTGCATTAAGCTCATTTGGAGGCACTTTTATCCTGTCTGCATGGATCTAACAGCGGTGGCACTTTCGAACATACTGGATGCAGTCCGTTTCCATAGTCATCCAGAAATAACCTGCCCGGAGTATCTTCTTGGTTAAGACAAAACCGTTCATATGTGGACCACAGGTCCCAGCATGAACTTCTTCTAATAACCTAGATGTTTCCTTTGCGTCAACGCACCTTAGCAATCCCAAATCAGGAGTCCTTTGGTACAGGATTCCTCCGCTGTGGAAGAAATTGTTGGACAACCTTCGCAGAGTGCTCTTCTGACTAGCATTTGCAAGCTCTGGATATTTTCCTTCGGCCAAAAATCCCTTGATGTCGTGAAACCAAGGCTTTCCGTCTGCTTCTTCCTCGACATAAGCACAGTATGCTGGCTGATCATGAATCTTTACTGGAATAGGGTCTATGAAGTTCTTATCTGGATGCTGAATCATGGATGATAGAGTGGCCAACGCATCGGCAAACTCGTTTTGGACTCTGGGAACATGCTGGAACTCTGTCTTTATGAACCTTTTCCTCAACTCTTGTACATGGTGCAAATACGGGAGTATCTTGGAGTTCTTGGTCTCCCATTCTTCTCGGACCTGATGTATAAGCAAATCCGAATCTCCAATCACTAGCAACTCTTGGACGTTCATGTCAATGGCCATTTTGAGCCCCAAGATGCAAGCTTCATACTCGGCCATATTGTTTGTGCATGGGAACCTGAGCTTGGCAGATACCGGATAATGCTAGCCGGTTTCTGATACTAGGACTGCTCCTATGCCCACTCCCTTGAAATTTGCTGCTCCGTCGAAAAACAGCCTCCAACCATCATAGGATTCTACAATATCTCCTCCTATGAAAGATACCTCTTCATCAGGAAAATACATCTTTAGAGGCTCGTATTCTCTGAGCTACCCAAGTCAGAGCACAACAGGTGCGCTCTAGTGAGGAATACCGGGCCTCGTACGGGGTGAACTTCTTGCTGAGATAATAAATGGCTTGCTCTTTTCTCCCCGTTTCATCATGCTGCCCCAGAACACAACCGAACGCTCCATCCAATACTGCAAGGTAGAGTAGCAGAGGTCTACCTGGTTCGGGCGGAACCAGAACCGGCGATGTTGACAGGTATTCCTTGATTCTGTTGAAGGCTTTCTGACAATCATCGGTCCATTTAGTAGTGGCATCTTTCTTCAACATCTTAAAGATGGGTTCACAAATGACAGTGGATTGAGCTATGAACCGGCTGATGTAGTTGAGTCTCCCCAGGAAACTCATGACCTCTTTCTTATTCTTTGGCGGTGGCAATTCTTGAATGGACTTAACCTTTGATGGATCCAGCTCTATTCCTCGTCGACTTACGATGAACCCAAGCAGTTTCCCAGCAGGAACCCCGAATGCGCACTTGGTGGGATTCAGTTTCAGATTGTACCTCCTCAGTATGTTGAAGAATTTCCTCAAATCTTCCATGTGGTCGGTGGCTCTCTTGGATTTGATGATGACGTCGTCTACATACACCTCGATCTTTTTGTGTATCATGTCATGAAATATAGTAGTCATGTCCCTCATGTAGGTGGCCCCGACATTCTTTAACCCAAACGGCATCATTTTGTAACAATACATCCCCCACGGCATAATGAAAACCGTTTTCTCCGCATCCTCTTCATCCATCCCTATCTGATGGTACCCAGCAAAACAATCAACGAATGACTGCAGCTCATGCTTGGCGCAGTTGTCAATCAAGATGTGTATATTCGGCAAGGGGAAGTCGTCTTTTGGACTAGCCCGGTTGAGGTCCCGGTAGTCAACACAGACTCTAACCTTCCCGTCCTTCTTCGGCACTGGCACGATGTTGGCTAACCATGTTAGATACTCTACTACTCTGAGGACCTTGGCTTTGACCTGCTTGGTGACTTCTTCCTTGATTTTCAAACTCATGTCAGGCTTGAACTTCCCGAGCTTCTTTTTTACCGGCGAACATGCTGGGTCCGTTAGTAGTTTGTGAGCTACAATAGATGTGCTGAGACCAGTCATATCATCATACGACCAGGCGAATATATCTTCATATTCTTTTAGAAATTCCGTGTACTCTTCCTTTTCTGATGGTGACAGATGAACACTGATGCGCGTTTTTTGACATTCTCTGTGTCCCCCAAGTTGATAACCTCAGTTTAGTCCAAGTTAGACTTAGGCCTATTCTCAAAGTTCTCAACCTCTTTAACGACCTCTTCCGGTATATCATCCTCTTCTGAGTCCATATCCGTTTGTTGCGTTGCCTCGTCGCAAGTCACAACCGTCGGTTCATCAAGATAAGTGATAGTGATGCTGTGTAAAATAAAGTAAACGATAGAGAAAATAATAAGAGCGAGATTCATAAGAAACTAAAATGCTTTTGATAAATTTCATAATTGTTTTGAACATTGGAGCTCTTATTTTCGAAATTAAAAATGCGGAAAGAAAATCAACTAGCAGAAAAATAGAGATGCGGCATGGTGCTTTGTTCAGCCTTGCTACCCCGAAGCTTTCTGGGCCCTGGTGGTTCTGATGGACCAATTGTTGAGGCGTGCTCCTTGGTTCACGGCTTGTATGGAAGGGCTTTCCTCCCCCCTCCTCGAAAATGACGCAACAGTCCATATTATCATCCTCCAGGAACAAGTTCTTCATTGCTGCTAATGCTTCCTCTTCTTCTGACCCATAGATGACTTTGGCTGGTTGGAAAGTCTGCTCTAGATGGGGTATCGGATGCTCCAATGGATAGTAAGGACCGCTCCAGGGTGGCGACCATTCCTTGAATTCCTTCCAGGTGTACTCGTATCCCAAACCAAAAGTGGTACCATGCTTCTTCAGCTTGATAGGTTCGGTGATTCCCTGGAGGTTCCTGCCGAGTCCCTTGCCAGGTTCATATCCACTCCAATTCAGTATGCTTTCAATCCTGTTATCCCACCATTTATCTTTGTCCACGGCGTTGACTCGCTCAATATGGTGGTGGGTTTCCCCACCTATCCTCCTTCTTCCTCCGATCGCTGGGATGGTCTGGCGATTGTATATGGGTTTACTACCGTCGCCATGAATAATCACCTCTTGGTGATTCCACTCGAACTTCACTACCTGGTGCAGGGTTGATGCTACAGCTCCAGCGGTGTGAATCCAAGGTCATCCCAATAGCAAGTTGTAAGATGCTGGGATGTCTATCACCTGAAAATCAACGTTGA
Organism: Nicotiana attenuata; assembly: GCF_001879085.1. Taxonomy (NCBI): domain Eukaryota; kingdom Viridiplantae; phylum Streptophyta; class Magnoliopsida; order Solanales; family Solanaceae; genus Nicotiana; species Nicotiana attenuata. Next base: position 1,830,442 of record NC_031997.1, on the reverse strand, counting down.
ACCAAGTTGGCCCCATCTGCAGACACAAACTGATTTCCCCAATGGTGGACCTTTGGGAGCCGTCGAAAGCTTTGACATTGATGGCTCCATCTTTGATCTCATGCAGGCTTTTCCCTAATGTTCAGAGAGTCACCAAGGGACAAATGTTGAGGCTGGACCCTCCGTCAATCAAAATCCTGGTGATGAAATAATCCTCGCATTGCACAGTGATGTGCAGCGCCTTGTTGTGGCTCAACCCTTCAGGTGGCAGCTCATCTTCGTGGAAAGTGATTTTGTGACTTTCCAATACTTGCCCCACCATGTTCGCCATTTCTCCTCCAGTTATATCGCTGGGTACATATGCCTCACTCAGTATCTTCATCAAGGCGTTCTTATGTGCATCGGAGCTTTGTAGCAGAGCTAGGATGGAGATCTGTGCTGGCGTCTTGTTCAACTGATCGATGACTGAGTACTCCTTTGCTTGTATCTTCCTCCAGAGATCATCGGGTCCAGTTTCAATAGGCCGTCCAGGGGCCTGCTTACTTGATTCAGCTAAATGTTCCGGGGTATAAACCCTGCCGGTTCTGGTCATACCCTGTGCTGCAATTGCTTCTCCAGATTTGGTTTTCCCTTTCCTTCTCGCCTCGGCGGTGTAATCCCAAGGAATGGCCTTCGTATGGAATGGTGTTATGGTTGACATAGCCGCAGGAATGGGTACCCTTGCTTTTGGAGGTAACACAGCCACTTCGAATGGTACAGGTGCCTTTGGGGATCCAAACTCGACCTCAATCGGTCTTGGCGCCTTTGCAGAAGAAGGTGCCTCGAACTCAAGTGGTATGGACATGTTCACTTCAGTGTCTCCAGAAGGCTGGATCTGGACAACAATCGGATTAAGTGTGACTGTTGGTTTCTTCGGCTCGTCACCTTCGGCAATCAATCCAATCGACCCTTTGGGGTCCCAATCATCTTCTATCTCGATCATGTGAACGCCTCCACCCTTGTGGTCAGGCAGAGGGTTGTTGCGAACATTAGGAGCAGGCTCCTTTTCCACGATGATCTTATTGTCAATTAAAGCTTGGATCTTATCCTTCAGCGAGCGGCACTCGTCAATGGTATGCCCCTTCATGCCGGAATGGTATGCACAGGTTTTGTTCGGGTTGATCCATTGGGAAGGATTTTCTGGAGTTATGGCAGGGATAGGGGTGACGTAACCAGCAGCTTTGAGCCTTTCATACAGCTGGTCGATTGGTTCGGCGATGGCGGTGTATTGCTTGGGAGGTCTACGGTCGAAGTTAGGGCGCGGTCTAGGGAAGTTTTGGCGGGTGGGAGGTGACTGATAGTGAGAGGGCTGAGCATTATAGGCTTGGTAGACGGGTGCGGGTTGGGAATATCTTGGTGAGGTAGGTTGATATGTGGGGGGTGGAGATGATTGGTAAGTAGGTGGTGGAGCTTGGTAAGAGGGCGGGGGTGCTTGGTAATTTGGGGTAGGCTGATATGTGAGAGGAGATATTGGGTAGGTTTGGTATTTTATTGGGGATTTTGTTCTTTGTGCAACCATCACGGCACTCACATCTTTTTTCTTGGACGTGCCACCAGACTGTAGAGCCTTGTTGGTAGCCTGCAATGCCTCAAAATTAGTGACCATACCACTTTTAATGCCTTCCTCGATCCTTTCCCCTAGCTTGATGATGTCGGAGAATTTCTGGCCTTCAATCAGCATCAACCTCTCATAATATTGTGGGTCCTGAGCTCGGACGAAAAACCTGTTCATCTGTTCTTCTTCTAAGGCCGGCCTGACCTTAGCAGCCTCTGATCTCCAACGAGTAGCATACTCGCGGAATGTCTCTGTAGGTTTCTTCTTCAAATTCTGGATGTAGAATACATCTGGCGCATTCTCCATATTGAATCTGAACCTGTCCATGAAATCGGACGCCATACCTACCCAGCTTGTCCACTTCTTGGGGTCTTGGCTAATGTACCAAAATAGAGCATCCCCTTTCAGACTTCTCATAAAGAGCTTCATGCGAACCTTTTCATCTCTTCCGACTCCGACCAGCTTATCGCAGTATGTCCTCAAATGGATTCTGGGATCCCCTGTGCCATCAAACATTTCAAACTTGGGAGGTTTGTACCCCTCCGGAAGTTCGACATCTGGCTGAATGCAAAGGTCCTCATAATTCAGCCCCTCGATACCTTTGTTTCCTTCAACACCCTGGACTCGGCTAGTCAGCTTCTTGAGTTCTGCGGCCAGGTTCTTGATGAGAGAGTCTTTGTCATCAGACTCCGGTGTGCTTGAAATAGGTTGAGTATATTGTGGTATGGTTTCCACATAGATGGGGGTGTGGTGGGGATGATCATTTGTGGAGTTTAGTGGTTCGGGAATGAGTAGTGGGGTGTTGTTCGAAATGTGGCATGTGTTGCAGTGGTGATGGGGAGCGGATTGGTTTTGTGGTTTTGGGATGTTTTGTGGAGGTGTAGGATTTGGAGCATTGACATCCGGGGTAGTGAGGGAAAATGATAAGTTTGCCAAGTTCCGAACTTGGTCCAGTTCTTCCTGAAATTTCAATAACTTTTGTTCAAGCTGGGAGGCACTTTCCTTGGAAACCTGAATACCCTGAGAAGTCTCTACCCTTTCAACCGAGCTCTCCTTCCTGATGTTGCTCAAGTCTTCCATTTTTCCCTTGTTCTTGTTTCTGATAGGACTCGGAGGAGGAGGAGGTGGAGGGCCCTTAGATCTTGTGGAGTAGGATGATGATGCCAGAGTGCACGAACTAACCTTTTGGGGAGGGGAATAAAACAAAAGTAAAAACAAAAAGGTAACAAGTCAGTAAGGATTATGAGAAGAAAACGTTGCAATATTTAAACACATAGTGCAAGAATATAAATCGTGTCCTAATTTGGGTGCCTCGTTGTGCCCGAGGTAGGCCTAGCGACAAGTTGATTTGGAGAACTTATAATGCCAAATGCCTCATTTTATTGATAACAAATAAGACGAATCCCAAAACGACACCAAAATAGCAGAAATAAAATGTCACTAATGGCCATGGGCCTTATTACATTAAAGCAAAAGAAAGACTCCTAACTACTTGGTCCCAGAAGGACCTTCCCCAGACTCGGCATCTTTAGCTCCATCGAACAGCTTCACCAGCTCGTGCAGTCCTAGTAGCAAGTAAGCTCTAGCCAAGTGACCTCCTTCGCTTCCCTCAGCATTCTGGCAGTTCTCGATCCTTTGGATGAACTTCCTTTCCAATTCTACCAAACCCCGCTCCAAATACCCTAGTCGCTTGTTGGCACTGACAACCATATCTTTCCATTCCTCGATCAACTTTTGATGGGCTTCTTGAATTTCCTGATGCTCAATCTCGTGCTCCCGAATCCTCTTACGCAATTGGTTGTACTTAACCCGCTCCTCAGCCTTTTCATCGATGACCCTATGACCTCGAACGGACCCGGGTTATCCTAGCCCACCATGATCGTCTTCCAACCAACTTGGATAGTATGGGGTATAACCAGCATGGTATCTGTCCGGCTCGATAGAATCTCTCCCCAATATGATTTTGCAGTGCCACATGTGCTGAGCTTGGCACTTATGAGGGATATCGTCATCCTGAAAGTCGGCCCTGAAATGACCCATTTTGTCGACCCTAGGTATAACCTGCTTCCTTCCTGCCTGTCTCATGACTCGGAGAAGGACATAAGGATAAGTTCCTCTCAGGACGATGAGAATAAGAAATGGTGCATCCCGAGATCGGACAATGAACTCTTCAGTAGGGAACCATTCTAACATCCACTGCACTTGGTCTTCTTTCAGATTTTCAAACAACTCTACCCATCCTTTAGCATCTTCTGGTTGAGCGAACATGTTGGGCATATAGTTCATTCGCCTTGGCTGATGGAAGGTGATATGATCATCCCAGTCCCTACGTAGGATCTCCTGTCGATATTCACCCTTTTGGAGGTTGTCCATGAGCCAAAGTTGGAGTAGTAAGTTGCAACCCTCAAAGTGATTGGCCCCTTGCTGACATTTTTCTAGGGCTCGGTATATCTCCGCGACAATCATTGGTACTATGCTAAAAGGCTGCCCGCCAATCCCTTCCATTAGAGTCTTGGTAACCATGGCCAGTCTGCTGTGGGTTCTAGCCTTCTTCATGGGAAACACTATCATCCCCAAAAAGCAGAACATAAAGACGAAGACTCTTCTGTGGATATGCCCCAACGAGGTGAGGGCAAATTCATTTGGGTAGGTGCGGTAGGACTTGCTATGGCCGTACCTCTCGTACAGATAGTCGAAAGGAATGTAAGAGTCCTTCAAACAAGTCGAGTCTGGGATTTTCTTTAGTCCCATCGTCTTGAGGAAACCCCTACCCTTGCGATTTTCTGGCATAAGCAAACCCGGAGTCTCCCAAGGAATACCAGCTAACCCTCCTATTTCTTCGAGCAAAGGGGTCATTTCAAGGTCCCCGAAGCGAAACACTGATCTATCACTGTCCCGGAATAAGGTTGCAGCCTCTATGATTTTGTTGTCGGGCTGGATTCCCAAAAGAGAAGGCAAATTCCACAAATATTTGCGGACGAGAGTCTGGTCACTGGAGTGTAGGTCTTCCCACCAGTTTAGCAACCTTGGGTGAATGTTGGTTATCATGCCGAATCTGGGGACTTCGTGCCTCATTTTCTGGAAAACAAAGTGTTAGACCCTTACCCCACCGGACTCGACTATTTAAACCAATAATTAGCATAAACGACATTTAGTTCCCCAAATAAATGCACAGAATATGGTGGTTTCCGTTTGGGTTCCGAGGAAACCTAGTGGACTTTGGACAAGGCTATCTTAAAGAGTCATTATGTGGACAGCATAACTGACTCGACTAGGTTTGACAGTGATGCATGCACAGTTAAAACAGAGTAAGGTTTCTATGGGGTATTAGACCGGTACCCTTGAGCGGAAAGCTCAAGAGGGAAAGGCACGGAACTGTCGACTGCACCGCTGATCGACTGGTTTTACCGCAAATACGCCTTTGCCAAATTTAGGGGGTAATAATATCGGAAGGGCGCAACCACTCATTATAAGCGTTGCTATGGGATTTTGTTTGGCACGAGTGGAATATGATGTTGAAGATGCAGTTACAAGAATGAAACAAATTGTCACGTATTTGCACATTCATAATGATTACAATGATTGCTCATAATTACAACAGTATTGAAGGAAAGCGGTAAAAGAAAGCATTAAAGAAAAGAAACAAAGAGCCAAGTCAGTTTCCCAGTAGAAGAGAAATAAAGACATTAAATGAAAGCAATAGAGAAGTAATAAAGTCACAAATAACATGAAATGGTAAAAGCCTAAAGAATATCCCCAGCAGAGTCGCCATGCTGTCGATGCCCCCTTTTTCCCTTAAAGGCAAAATCGGGTTTACGATATTTGGGCGGATAACTCTATTCCTTTTGGGAATTTGGATTTGAGATTTAGAAGAGTCGCCACCTAATGATTAAGTGCATTAGGACACTAAGAAATTTAAAAGAAAGAAGAACCAGAGAATGGGTAAGGGCTTGAAATTATCTCAGGGGGAAGGTGTTAGGCACCCCCCAAGATCCACTAGTGTGGTTCCCGGCCATGTTATAATTGTGACTTTAAAAAAAGTAAACATACAAGACAACTTCCACATAATGATTACAAGTAGGAATGTATAAGGGTTAAATAAGCATGTTGTAGTCAGAAAATAGGTGGTTTCATAGTTGTTTTAAAGAATGTGTAACTGCAGAAAATAAGGGTCAAATAATGAATGCAAGCAATCAGATAAAAGAAGTGAAATGGGCGACAGTTCAAAAAGAGGAAACAGTGCTGGAAATTCAAAGAGGTTTTAAATGATTTGAAGCAAAATACAAGGTTTAAAGAGCTGGAAACTGACAGTTTAAAGAAAACAATAACGAAAGTACATAAGGAGAAGGGGGTCCTAGGTTTATAAATAACATAGATCATCCACACAACACCCGGTAAATGGTGTTATTGCGTGATCATCATATCCATGTCTACCCTTCCCACCCCGTTAAGGTATTAAAGCGCGGAATGGTATCGTTACTTATTGCATGCTATTACCCGTCCCGATCCTATCAGTCCCGGAGGCATTAAGACTACTAATCCTAAAGGGGAGGGAGTTGGGGCTTTTCAGAAGTTTTAAAAGGATAAAAGTCTAGGCGACAAACAAAACACATAATCAAATAAGGGGTAAGCAAACAGCAGTTAAGGCTCACACAGGCCTCCTCACTTAAAATCAAATATATATAGCATGACTTCAAATACTGGTTATGGTCTGAATTAAATTAAAGCGTTAGGACAGGTGGCTGATTTAGCACATATTTTCAGATAAGAAGTCCGAATTAGACCTACCTGCTGGTTGTCATTATTAAAGACTGGCAAAGTTGATTAATTACCTAAAGGTTTGCCTAGGTGAGACCTATAGACATGATATCTGACAATGCAAAAGTATGTTGATTCTAAAGAAGGCTTGCTGGTTATAGAAAAACATGAGTTCTGCAGATTAAACGACATTGCTATTGATTTTAAACTTGTAAACGAGCTAGACAATTCAGATTCATTAGTTATCCCTATAGGCATGCTTTCTAAGCGTGATTGACTTAGGACATTTGTAAGAGTGCGAGAATCCTATAGGCATGGTATCTAGAGTACGTTTGTTATCTTAACCTATAGATTGTTTGCCTATGGTGGGTATGCAAAAGTGCAGAAACTTATAGGCATGATTTCTATATGCAATGAGGAATGACTTATAGGCATGATTTCTATATGCAGTGAGGAATGACTTATAGGCATGATTTCTATATGCAGTAATGAATGTCTTATAAGCAGGATTTCTATATGCAGTAATGTATAACTTGTAAGCAAGATTTCTATAGGCAGTAATGCATGACTTATAAGAAGGATTTCTATATGCAGTAATATATAACTTGTAAACAGGATTTCTATATGCAGTAATGCATGGCTTATAAGCAGGATTTCTATATGCAGTAATATGTAACTTATAACTACAGAAGTAAACCTAAAGCATGATATCTACCCCCATATGCATAGCATGAGAGTCCCTCCCCCCATTTTACTATACACCCCATAAGTTATTACAAGGTTGTTACAACTTGAATGAATCCAGAGAAGGTAAATAAATAAATAAAATACATCAGAAATTAAAAATCCAACCAAGGAGAGCGTAATTCAGACTGTTAGTCTGACATATGGAATAAACCAACTTCCAAGGACCAGATTCTTCAAAGCCTTTCTCTTATTTGGGATGTATCAAAGTTCCAAGGTGTTTCCTGAACTCCAGGCAATACTTACACCCCAAACATTATTGTAGGAATATAGTGCAGTGTGGAAGTGCCAGCCCTCAAATGTCCAAGTTTAGATGGAGCTCAAGGTCCCAAGGCAAGGCTCATAGGAGGGGGGCAGAACTTAGAGACTAGGAGTAAGTGTAAGTGCAAATAGAGGGGATTAGGGAAGGCCATGGCAGGTTAGTAGTAATGCCCAGCAATTAAGATGCTGGCACACCCGTGACCAGCCTGTTAGCCAATCTTAGGAGTTAGGATCTATTGAAGATCAAGTTCAGACCTGAGCAGTAATTTGGGTACCGCTAGGCCAAAACCTTAACTCAGATACATAGAGGGGAATAGGGGGTAGGGATTTATAATAGAAACAGTTGCAAGGAAAGAAACACACATAGCTAATCACTGAACATGAACAACAAAGTAAACAAGAATGCTGAAACTATAGACACATAGGGGTAGTGGGGTAGGGAGCAATTGTTCATAAGGAAGAGAAGCAGGCCATAACATATAGGCACTTTAAATCAGATGTTACACTTTACAAAGGACAGAAAGTAGACATGCATACAAGACTGTAAATAAAAACATTATGGTGATGCTGAAACATAGACTAGGACATACCAGTTTCAAAGAAACAAATAGAGAAAATGTCGTAGTCTTGTAAAAGCCTCAGTGTAGACAAGAAGAGAGAGTTCTATTATGTGAGTAAGAGTTCAGAAGAAATTGTGAATTGTGAAGTATGTGTTTATGAAGAAAGGTCGTGCCTTTTATAGTGTAGAAACCAAGTAGAAATAAGGTAAGAAAATAGTTGATGAACTGATTGTCAATCAATTACACAAGACTCCCTTTAATTAAGGGGTTCAGATTCAAACGGGTATAAATCAATTAAGGAAAGAAATTAACCAAACACTTTGTGCAAAGTAGGCAATTAGGGGTTAATACATAAAAAGTTTTACTTAAAAATAGAATTTTGGAATACACGGTTTGTATAAATAAGGAAAGAAAATCATTTAATAGCCAAGAAATCAGAGGTCAGAGATTTGATATGAATGAACCGAGTCAGAAAGATGTAAAAGGTTTTTTAACTTAAAGGAAATCAGCAAACATGGAAAGGGAATCAATCAGACCATATTCAGAGGGAAGTATGAACTAGTCACAAATTTGAAAACCACTTTGAAGGGAAGTCTATCATATATAAGGAGCATACAAACATGTTAAGCATGAAAGAGAATTGTCATGTCACTGTAACATTAGTAGAAAAATCCAGTGTAGCAGAGTTTAGTAAAAAGGTCAGCATCATATGAAAACAAGGAAGTTCAAACTCAGTTCGAAGAGTTAGGGGTTCTAATAAATAAAACCCTAGTTCAATCAAATTACATGATCAAACTTGGCAGAACCCCCAAATTTTGGGGTTTCCACCTTGAATCAAGTACAGAGATGAGAAGGCAAGCAGTCGAAACAGGCTCAGAGGTTAGAACTGAAACCTCTTGCATGCTTCTTTCATCAACAGGAACTCATGAGAAAACATGATATCAAAGTAACAGGCGGAACACAGTAGAAGCACTCAAAAGAAAAACACTGATAGGAACTGTAAAAGAAACATGCATAAGAAGTTTTTCTGAAGAAACTTAAACAGGGCATAATAGAAGGAAAGTAAGGAAACTTATGAACTTGGCAGGAAAATACAGTAGGAGAAACATGCTGGAACATAGTAGAAGAAGGAAAAGAATACAAGAACACAGTAGAAAAGCATGCAAGAACACATTACAGGAGAACACAGTAGTAGAAGCATTCAAGAACATAGTATAGAGAACACAGTAGAAGAGCATACGTGGTAGAAGAAAAACATAAGAACACAGTAGAGGCAAATACACACAAAAGAAAAAGGAAAGAAAGTCAGAGAAACACTTAAACATTTTCAGAAAACCCTAGATCGACAAAGAAAGGTTTTTGAAAGCAATTTTTGAAAGAAAAATTAGGAAAATTGTTTGAAAACTCAGGGAAAGCGTAGATACACAACGGATCTAAAGAAATCGGAGAAAACCTCGAAGGGTTAGGGTTTCAGAAGAACCCTAGAAATGAGAAAGGCCTTGAAAGGTCACCGATCTGAGTCGGAGAGGTCAAAATCAGGCTCAGACAACCTTGGTACGCCGGAGCAAGGCGGGATATAACCCTGGAACCTCAAATCGACAGAGGTCTGGGTTTAACCCTTCATAGTCAGGCCTCAAATCTTCAGTTATCAGGTGCGTGGGAGCAAGAGAAGGTGGGTAGAGGGTTCTCACAGCCTTGGAAGCCATAGATTCCGGTGGATTTCAGGGTGGAAGTGGTGGTAAGAGGCGGTTAGGGTTTGGGAATGTTCGAGAGTGTTTGAGAGAGTTTGAGAGTTCAGAGGCGGCGGGTTGGTGAAATGATTTTAGGGTTGGGGTGTTGGTGGATTAAAAAAGGAAGGGAGGAATCGTGGCCGTTGATCATTTTGATCAACGGCCTGGATTTATTGGGGAGTCGGGCGGGTTGGATTAAATTGGGTCAGGGGCGGATAATTTAGGAATTGGGCCGGTCAATTTGAGATTGAAATTGGGTTTAATTGGGGGGGCTGATTTAGGCTAAAATTGAAATAAGTAGGGCTGGTGTTTAAATAGCCACTTTTCCCCTTTTATTTTATAAAAATAGTAAAATGATTTCTGAAAACAAATTAAAGGTACCAAATCAATAAATAATATATAAATATTAAATTAAAAATACTGGAATCAATTTTATAATTATAAACACAATTAATTCTTAAAAAGGCTAACATTGCAATTATATGCAATTTAGCTTTTATAAATACTAATAAATTTGTAAAAAACGTGCAAAAAATTACCTTAGCTACATTTGGGATAAATATGAGAATAAAAATAAATTAGTCACCAAAAATGATAATTTTGGGGATAAATATTGGGTTTTTCCTTGATAAAATAGGGCGATAAATTGATTAAAAATCTTTTGAAAATTAAGGAAAAATAAAACCTGGTACATGCTCATATATGCATACATATGCTATCTTTAAAGTATTCTGCATATAAAAATACTTAGGGAAAAATTGGGTATCAACATGTATTATGCGAGCAAGACAATGAATGAGGCTCAAAGGAACTACAAGGTGACTGAGAAAGAGTTGTTGGCTATTGTGTTCGCAATGGAAAAATTTCGGCCATATCTTATGGGAGCCAAAGTCATAGTGCACACCGATCATGCGGCTCTTAGATACTTGATTACAAAGAAAGACTCCAAAGCTAGACTGATGCGATGGATCTTATTACTTCAAGAGTTTGATTTGGAGATTGTGGACTGGAAAGATAGTGAAAACCAAGTGGCGGATCATTTATCCCGCTTGGAGGAGGAAGGAAGGCCGTGTGATGGCCTAGACATCAATGATGCATTCCTCGATGAGCAGCTACTTTCTGTGTCGATGAGTGATATGCCATGGTTTGCGGATGTTGCTAATTTCCTTGTGACTGGCATCATCCCGTGTGAGCTCTCTTCTAACCAAAGGAAGAAGCTCAAACGGGATAGTCTGGACTTCTATTGGGATGAGCCATACCTGTTCAAGATTTGCACCGACGGAGTGATCCGGAGGTGTGTACCTGAGGAGGAGCAATCTAGCATCCTAGAGGCTTGTCGTTCCTCCCCCTATGGTGGCCATCATGGAGGGGCGAGGACAGCTTCAGAAGTTCTGAGTTGCGGTTTTTATTGGCCAACCTTGTACAAAGATGCAAGTGATCTCGTGAAAAGGTGGACCAATGTCAGAGAGCGGGCGGTATTTCTAAGAAAGATGAGATGCCTCTAAACACCATTCTAGAAGTGGTATCTTTGATGTGTGGGGTATCGATTTCATGGGCCCATTTGTAAGCTCGTGCACAAACACCTACATTCTTGTAGCGGTTGATTATGTCTCAAAATGGGTCGAGGCCATGGCCTTGCCCAACAATGAAGCTAGGAGTGTGGTTTCATTTCTAAAGAAGAGCATTTTTACAAGGTTTGGCACTCCTCGAGCAATTATAAGTGATGGAGGATCGCATTTTTACAATAGAGCTTTTGACACCTTGCTTGCAAAGTATGGTGTCAACCACAAAGTGTCTACGCCTTATCATCCTCAAGCAAGTGGCCAGGTTGAAGTGTCCAACAGGGAGATCAAGAGCATCTTGTCTAAAACCGTCAATGCCAATAGGACCGATTGGTCTAAGAATTGGACGATGCTCTATGGTCTTACCGAACTGCTTACAAGACTCCGATTGGTATGTCGCCGTACCGGTTGGTGTTTGGAAAAGCTTGTCATTTACCAGTGGAGTTAGATCACAAGTCCATGTGGGCCTTGAAGAAATTGAACCTTGAATGGGATGTGGCTGCAAATCTCCGGGTTGAGTAACTCAATGAACTTGATGAATTCTCTTTCCATGCCTCCTCTAGTTCTTCCTTGTACAAGGAAAAGATAAAGTACCTTCATGACAAATACGCTCGTGGCAAGGAGTTTAGAGTAGGTGATTTGGTGCTCTTGTTCAACTCTCGGTTACGGTTGTTTCCGGGAAAGCTAAAGTCAAAATAGAGCGGACCTTTTGAGGTGGTGTGTGTGACCCCGTTTGGTGCCCTTGATTTGAAGAACAAAAATGGGGAGATTTTCCGGGTTAATGGTCACAGGGTCAAGCACTACTTGGGAAAGTTTGATGATAGCCATGTGGTGGCACCTGTTCATTTCAAATGATTGGATGGTAACATGCGTCATGCTGCGACGTTAAATCAGGGCTTCTTGGGAGGCAACCCATGTGTTTTTCTTCTTGTTTTTCCTTGCTTTTCATTGTAGGATAGGACTTATTTTGAACTAACTGGTTGTGAGATGTTACAGGCTTATGTTGATGCAGTGCAGGACATAGTGGAAAAAGTGTTCAGGTCTCTAAAGTTTTCAATGCGGCCGCACTACATTTAGTGCGGACTGCACTAATGGAATGGTGAAATTATTAACTCTCTGAAGTTTTCCACCGCGGCCGCATTACATTTTGTGCGGTCCGCGGTGGACCACTGCGGCCGCATTCCATTTTGTGCGGACCGCAGTGGTTGCCTTCTCAAACTCTGGAAAACGCTGTGTGGTGCGGACCGCGGTCGATTTTGTACGGTTCGCATTGGGTTGGTAAGATGGGCCCCAGGTCGTTTTCTATAAATAGGGCTTGAGGTCCACTTTTTACACTTTTCGACCCTTTGCTCTCAGAACTCATAAAAACACTGTTCCTTTTTCCTTTTGCTCGAAATTAACTGCTTGGACTCGTTTAACTTCAGATCTTCTCACATCTGGTACAATTAACTTCTTTTTATTGTTTTAATTTTGTTAATTTCTTTTAATTTTTGTTTTCCTTGTTTTCCCTTTATTCTTCCCGTCCTGTTTTTATTTGGTAGAATTAGGTTAGTTAATTTCTTGATTAAAGTAGCATTAGGTAGTTAGAAACACTAGGAAAACACATAGGAACCTTTCTTAGGTGCATAACTGGACTTAAAATCAAATTACATTGAATCCTATGTTAGTGTTGCTTCTGGGCACTCAGTGCGGACCGCGGTCGATTCTGTGCGGTCCGCGATGCCTTAGTGCGGTCCACAATGGCATTTTGTGCGGACCGCATTGCTAAGTGTTGGTTCTCTGAAGTTTGGGGGACTGCGGCCGCACTATATTTGTGCGGTCCGCATTGCCTGGATACAGAGAGTGGGTAGTCTAAACCCCACCTCTGTGCGGACCGTATTGCCATTTTGTGCGGTCTGCATTGACCTCTGTGCGGCCGCACTCCATTTTGTGCGGCCCGCACTGTGCATAATCTGCATTGTTCACCAAATTCAACTGTCTGCAACATCTTCTTTCACTGCAATCTTGAACTTCATTGTATATACTGAGACTAACAAAGCATGACTGAATTTGTTTGCAGATAATGGTAAAATCAAGAGGCCAAGGTACTAAACAACCAGGCAGAGGAGAGTCCTCCCGGGGGAGGGGGCATGGAAAGATAAAATTAATCCCCAAAGTTCGAGACGCAATTAAAGCAACAAGGAAGGCGATTCGGGCCGCTGATAGAGCTGCTTCCCATTCCTCGGGAAGTGAGTATGTACCTTCCAAGGAGCTGACTGACTCTGATTTTGTTCCGGAATTCAAGGATGATTTCCCGGGCAGATTCAGGTTGACAGATGAACCAACTCCTCCATCATCCCCCACTGCTCAAGCTTCAGTGCATGTATCTTCTGGGTCGTCTGAGGGCTCAGCCGAAGGTAGTAAGGATGAATACTCCACCTCTCCCACAACTTCATTATCTGGAGAGGGTGCAGTAGGAGAAAATGAGGAAGTAGGGACAGATGAGGTAGTAGGTGAAGGAGGTTAACCTCAGGTGGGAGGTGTTGCTAGAACTAGAAAACCGGATGTGTGGGAGGACCGATTTGTCAGTAAGGTAGCTTATCACAAATTCAGGGAATGGTGGCCGGTGAGGAAGTTGATCCCGGAGAGGAGTTTTGTGGATAGAGACCTATTGCCTCACACCCCCAATGTGAGAAGGCAATTTAGGGAGATAATAGGCTGGGCGTACTTCTTGGGGGACTGTGTGGATGCAAATGAGCACTTGGTCAAGGAATTCTATACCAATGCTGCCCACATCAAAAAGGGCACCAAAGTGACCAAGTTGCGAAATTTGACAGTGTTGTTTGATGGAAAGTCAATTAATGACTACTTGGGATTTGATGAGGAGGATGAGTCCCTGTACATAGCAAAGATGGACTTAGGTGAGGAAGTTCGTCCATGGTTGGCACAGTATCTGGCAATCCCAGGTACCACCCCCGATTGGCTGAATGCGGGAGTAAAGATTTTGAGAAGAAGTTTGAACTTTGAGGCCAAGGAGTGTGTAGCAGATTGGACCCCACTACTCATGACAACTCCCTCCCTCTTCACCGGGCAGTCTTGATAGCATCGATCATGGCAGGGTACCCGATCAACATCGGGAATGTGATGTCGCGGGTGATTACACAGGTGGTAGCTGAAGGTGACAAAAAATATCCCTTCCCCAGCTTTTTGACCATGTACTTCAGGGACCTCAACGTTGAAAAGAGGCCATTTGATATAAAGGCAAAAGCGAAGGCCCCGTTCTCATGGTATAGTATGCAGGGTGGTGACAACCCGAAGAGCAAGAATTTCAAGGGAATAGCCACTGCTCCAACTGGCCAGTCTGAATAGCCAGTTGTGGTAGTGGCCCCTACTCAGCCTGCCTCCACCTCCGCAGACATTCCTCCTGGCCCATCCACTTAAGCAGATCCCGAGATACCCTCTTCCCGAGCCTACCCAGTGACTGCTCACCGACTGAGCCAGGCTCTTCTTAGCATCAACAACTGGATGCAGACAGCTTCATCCAAGTTTTCTGTCCTCACCACTACAGTAGCAGCTCAGCCGACACCTCCACCTCCGCAGGTCCCACAGTCTATTGAGGATGCCCTCAAGGAGATTCTAGAAAACCAGAAGAAGATCCTTGAAACTCAGAAGAAGCTTACGGATGCTGTGGATGCTCATGGGAAAGCTCTCAAGGACCTTGCTAAGGAGGCCAAGAAGATGAGAAAGACTCGAGCTTCCAAGGAGTCCGTGAAGGAGTTGAGGGTTGAGGTTGACAGATTGAAGGCAGAACATTTGCTTTTGGATTTACTGTTCCAGGATCCTGTGCCAGCAGCCCATCCCCAGCCAGTGCAGTCAGAGAGGCCTCCCAAGAGGTAGAGGGTGATTCCCCGTGCAGACAATACAGTCATCCAGTTGGAGGACCCACCGGAGGCTTCCTCCAGTCAGCCACAGGATGCACCTCAGGAGCCTGCCCAGTCCCAGGTCCCAGCGGTAGAGCAGCAGGCTATAGGGAACCAGTCTGAGGTTCCCGAGCATATTGAGGACCCAGGGGCCACTCAGGAGCCCATGCAGACAGACAGGCCATAGGGAGTCTCTATATCCTTTTCCCTTTTCTTTTTGGTGCTTATTTGGTTTAGTTGGCATTGGGGACAATGCCAACTTTCATTTGAGGGGGTAGGCCCTACTTTTTTGGATTTGGACGATTGTATATATTTGACAGTTTTTATGCTTTCTTTATTTTTCATCTTTGGTTTGTATATAATTTTAACATTTCATCACATTTCTCGTACTTTTATTCTACTTTGGGTCTGTATATAAAGTTATGTTACATTGTACATATTCATCCCATCTATTGTATATTCGATCAAATCCCCTCTTGTATATATTCATTTTACTTTAATTTTTCGTTCTTAGCTTCTTATTTATGTTCGTAGCTTCTTGTTTTGAACGTTTGCAATAAGCCTTTGGTTTTCTTAATGTCACGGTTCTTTCCAAAGGTGGAGTTTGTGTGAACCGAGTGGCTCTTCCCAATGATGGATGGCGTGACAACCTTCTTAAGGGTTTGAGTCTGTTTTTTTTCTTTTTGGCTTTTTAGTAGTTAGTGGTTAAGGGTGCCTCAAGCAAAGCTTCACTTGAGCCTAGCACATTTGCCTTTGATCTCATGGTCAAAAACAAATTGTTGTGTTTAGGATGGTGAAAGTCGTGACCCTGAGACTCTTGTGTTGACCGATAATCATCAAGTGGTTTTTCGGGACCATTGTGTGCTCAAATCTTATCTAAGATCGTTGTGGGCCCCCGACTCTGTGTCTTTAGCAATCCCATAGCGTGTGTGGTGAGAAATTGCATTGTAAGTTCAAGACCCGAGCCATTAGTCTAGAACTTGCCCTGAATGTTTGTTGAGGCGAAATCCTAAGTGAATTTTGACTTGAGACATGATTATAGGCTCTCCTTGATCCAAATAATAGCTTAAACACTTCAATAGCCTACCAAAGATAAAATCCCTAGTCAACCCTTTTGAGCCTTAAACCTTTTTCCTTCAAGAACCATGATACAAGCCTTTACCCGTTCTAAAAGATACCCTCTCTTGGCACCCGATATTTCCTTAGCACATGGCAAAAGTATAAGTTTGGGGGGAGAGACGAGGATTGCAACAAAGTGGTAAAAAGGTACAAAATAAAGAAAAGGAAAGGCAATGAAAAAGAAAGAAAAGCAAAAAGACAAAAAGAATACTCAATGTGGAAATGAATAAAAGAGGGATTCAAGAAAAGCAAAGAATGAAAGGTGTGGAAAATTGAGAAAAAAAAAGAATTGAAATGTATAAAAAAAGAGTGACAGTGTGTCTCTCTAACCCCTTGTAAGAAGTGAAAAGACTCAAAAAGTCAAGTGATATTGTGCCAAATGAAACAAAAGAAGTGCTTAAGGGAAGAGGAACCTACTTAGACCAAACATTTCCTACCCGGAACCAAAAGCCTTAACTATGTCTCCACAAAAGCCCTATATGATCTCTAGTTAAATGAAGCTTACATTAGGGGTGACTCACATAAGGGGCAAGCATATGGTACTTAGAGCCGGTCTTGTGACTTTTTTTTGAGAGATGAGTGAATTCCCATTAACCTCGTTCTGAGTGCCACTATTCTAAAGGTGAGGTTTGCTTAGGGAGAGCCGAGGATGTGTGAGTTTGGGTTCCACAATGACTAAAGTAATAGAAAGAGTCCTTTGATGTGTTGAGTCAACTCTTGATGCTCTTGTGTCGCACTTGATCCATGGTGTTTTAAAAGAGTAAATGTTGTTAATGATTCATATGTATTGAGGGCAATTGTTAGTCCCAATTGATGCTAGATGAGGTCACTTTAGGATAGCTGAATTGTCTTGGATTTTCTCTTAAGGGGTGGGTCTTATTTTGTTTGCTTGAGGACAAGCAAAAGCTTAAGTTTGGGGGAGTTGATAACCAGGGATTTTGATACATTCTATACTCCTTCTTGCTTATGTTTTGATTAGAAATTTGTACAAAATAGTCCCAAAAGGCTCACAAGTTATGCTTGATTGCAGGTTTGATCAACATAGTGACAAGATGTCAAAGGTCAGCTCAAAAAAGGAGTGAAACTTGCACAAGTACCAAGACGAGACAAAGCTCAGGCAAAACAGGGCCAATGCGGCCGCACACCATTCTGTGCAGTCCGCACAAGTGAGGTTCAGAGAGTTTGATTTCCAGGCCAACAGGCAATGCGGCCGCATGAGATTTATTGCGGTCCGCATTGGAGTCATTGCGGCTGCACTCGATTTAGTGCGGTCCGCAGAACCAAAGATCAGAGAGGTGCCAGTTTTAGAGATTGAAGCCAATGCGGTCCGCGCTCCATTTCATGCGGACCGCACTAGAAGCCACCGCGGCCGCACTCGATTCTGTGCGATCCGCATTGCCTGAGTTCAGAGAGCTGGAATTTTATGTCAAGAGCCCTAGTGCGGCCGCACGTGATTTTGTGTGGTCCGCACTAACCCCGCAGGGTATTTTTGTCCAGATTTTTCAGCTTAGTATAAATAGCTTCTTTTCCATTTTTAGGTAAAGCAGATAGATTTTGTATTGGGCTGCGCTCGTGACTTCCGTTTCTTTAGCTATTTTGGGCAATTTTATCTTCATTTCAACATTGAATCTTCTAGTTTATCTTAGTAATTAATTAATATGAGTTTTTCTTCATCTATTTCTTTGTTTTCTTCTCTAATTACGAGCAGCTAGACCCATCAGCTAGGGTTGTGCCTCAACCCTAGTGTTGGTAATTGATGGGTCTTGTATTTTAGAGCTTGATTGACTATGGGTGTTTGATATTTGGGCTAATTTCATGTTTAATTGCTAAATTAGTGGTTGCAAACACTAGTTTGTGTTCAGATGACTTTTGCTCTTCTTGAGAAAGAGAGCCTAAGTCTCTAGAATTAGTCCAACAAGGAATTGGGGTGTACTCAAGAGAATTGATAGCCCCAATTAAAGGGTTAAACCGAGAGATCGTAATACCTGACTTGATCCTCAATTGCTTGTGCAAATTCGCATACCCAATTGGTCTTGAGAAAGTCAATTTGGGCAAAATCACTCGAACTACCGAGAGGTATAGAGTGAGTAGAATCGAGCAATGGTTATATCATACTCCCCAAATGTGTCAATCTAGCTTTAGACTCAAGATTCCGTTAATTGACCACCTAGGCGAAAGTCACTACCCTAGTGCCCTTTAATCATTTGAACAACTTGCAATAGTTTAATCCTAGCTTATAGTAGTTTAATTGAGCATTGTAGTTTACAAAATTAGAATCATAATTAAAACTCAAAAATGTGTTGAAGTGCAATTTGGAGCAAATACACAACTCCACTTTAGATAGACACCCAACTCCAATATCTAGCTCTCTGTGGAATTTGATCCCGACCCTAAATCGGGTAAAAGCTGCTTCGACCTCTCTCGCTACTTAATAGTAGTGGAGGGTTGGCCGTGATCAACTTTTTGGCGCCGTTGCTGGGGAGCTAACGGTTTTTTCTATCTATCTAAATAGATTTGTTTTTTGTTCTTCTTTCCTTCTTTGTTACTAATTTGTTTGTGTCGATACTTCAGGTACAAAATGGCATTAATGCTAATGACCCTCTTGGAAACGTGATTGCGGGGGAGGAGGTTGATTGCAATGGAGATGATGAGGTGCCTCTTGTACCTCAAGGACAATGTAGAGGCCGCCAGGCCAATGCAAATGAGAATGTCCCAGACCCTCCTCCGCCACCTCCAAGAGTCGCTCCTAGAGTTCTTCCCAACCAAGGCTATGCAAGTGCAATTGTTCCGCCTTGGATCGGGCGGGCAATTTTCAAATAACCAACGTGATGCTGACATTGTTGGAGCAGCGTGGGTACTTCACGGGTGCTCCCACTCAGAATGCTTACAAACATCTCAAGGGGTTCGTGGATACCTGTTGGGGGAGCAAGCAAATCAATGTGTCCGAGGATGCACTTCGATTGAGGCTTTTCCCATTCTCACTTAGAGGGAAGGCATTGGATTGGCTTGAGCGACTTCCCAACCATTCCATCACCACTTGGGATGAGTTGGCGGATAAGTTCATTGCCAAATTTTTCTCACCGGGGCACATGGCAGCATACGGGATGAGATCTTAGCCTTCAAGCAGGAGCCCACCGAACCATTGCATGAGATTTGGGAGCGATATAGAACTATGGTAAAGGAATGCCCCAACAATGATATGACAGAGGCTATGATACAACAGACCTTCTATCGGGGCATCAATACAATGAATCAATGCATAGTGAATCAATTGGCTGGGGGTAATTTCATGAAGCTGCCTTATGATGAAGCTTGTGCTATTCTTGATGAAATGGCTGACACATCCTCCGCTTGGCAAAGTAGAGCCAATGTGCCACAGGGTGACCCCACGGTCACTCATTTGCACAAAGAACTACATGACCATGGACAGGCTATAGCAGAACTTACAACAACAATGAACCAATTAGCAAAGGCACAGTTGCAACAAGTTCAGAATCCTCGCCAAGTGAATGCCATGGAGGGTGTTAACATGCTTGTGAACAATAGAAGACAAAGAGGTCAACAGAACCAAGGGAGTTCGGATCAATTTGACAATGATTGTGGTGGATTCCAAGATGATTGTTATGATGGGCAGAATGAAGAGGTACAATATGTTAATAATATACCAAGGCCAAATAGGAAATCTGTCTAACCAACAACAACAGTGGAAATCCCATGGCAATTGGGGTAACCAACAACAAGGCAACAATAATTGGAACAATAAACAACAAGGGAACAATAATTGGGGAAACAATCAAAATAACAATCGGAGCAATCAGGGAAACTGGGGCGACAACAATAATTGGGGTGGAAACAACAACAACCAGGGTGGATGGAATAATAACCAAGGAAATCAGGGGCAAGGCTTTCAAAGGCCCCCAATGTACCAACAACCGAGTAACCCACCGCCTTTTCTATCCCAGGGTCCTAGTTCTTCCAACAATGAAATGGGGAGAATTGAAATGATGTTTGAACAGATGATGAAAAAGAATGTTGACTCCGATGCGCAATTGGCTTCTCACAACACTTCAATTAGAAATTTGGAGGTTCAGCTAGGCCAAATCTCACAGTCCTTGAACACTCGCCCTAAGGGGGATCTACCGAGTGATACGGTAGTTAACCCAAAGGGTGGCAATAATCATGTTATGGCGGTAACTACTAGGAGTGGACGAGGCGTTGATGTGAATGCCTCCAAACAAAAGCAAGTTTTGGGTGATGAAGTTGAGTTGCAAGAAGATGAAGTTCCTTTGGTAGTTGAGAATGTGGTTGATGAAAATGTGAATGAAGAAGTGAGGATTAATATTCAATATGCCGAGGTGGAAATACAAAATAACGTGAACCCGTCTAGGGAACACGTAATTGACATGCCGGAGCCGGTTGTGCCAAAAGCCAGGGCACCCTTGCCTAGGCCACCTCCCCCTTATCCTCAGAGGCTAGCCAAGCAGAAAAATGAGAATCAGTTCAAAAAGTTCATTGACATGATGAAGAGCTTATCCATTAATGTGCCTTTGGTGGAGGCTTTGGAGCAAATGCCTGGCTATGCTAAATTCATGAAAGATTTGGTGACAAAGAAAAGATCCATGGACTGTGAAACTATTAAGATGACCCACCAAGTTAGTGCTATAGTAAATTCAATGGCCCCGAAATTGGAGGATCCCGGTGCTTTCACCATTCCTTGCACTATTGGAAGTGCAGACTTTGCTAAAGCCCTATGTGATTTGGGGGGGAGTATCAACTTGATGCCCTACTTAGTTTTCAAGACTTTGGGGATTGGACAACCGAGGCCGACTTCCATGAGGTTGCAAATGGTAGATAGATCGATGAAGAGGCCTTTGGGTATTATAGATGATGTGCTTGTCCGGGTGGACAAATTTATCTTGCCAGCTGATTTTGTGATCTTAGATTGTGAGGTAGATTATGAAGTTCCGATCATATTGGGGAGACCTTTCCTTGCTACGGGGAAGGCCTTAGTCGATGTGGAATAGGGGAACTCACTTTCCGGGTGGGTGATGAAAAAGTGGTCTTTCATATGTGCAAGTCAATGAAGCAGCCCAATTGTACAGAAGTGTGCGCATTTATGGATCTTGTCACGGCTGTGATAATTGATGATACTAGTGCAATGATCAATGTGGAGGACCCTCTGGAGGCCGTATTGTTGAATCTTGATGTCAATGATGATGAGGGTCGAGTGGAGTGCGTGAATGCTTTACATGGAATGTGATCTTATTCTTATGAGCCTAGGAAACTCTCTTTGGATCTTGAAAATAGAAAGACTCCTCCAACAAAGCCGTCAATTGAGGAGCCTCCGGTGTTGGAGTTGAAGCCATTGCCTCCACACCTCAGGTATGAATTCTTAGGCCCTAGTTCAACATTGCCAGTTATTTTTTCCTCTTGTCTTACTAACATGCAGGTAGATGCCACATTGGCGGTGCTCAAAAAGCGGAAGAAGGCAATTGGATGGACTTTAGCTGATATTCGGAGAATAAGCCCCGCATTCTGTATGCACAAGATTATTCTTGAAGATGATGCAAAACTCTCCTTGGAACATCAAAGGAGGTTGAACGAGGCAATGCAAGAAGTTGTGAAAAAGGAGGTGATCAAGTGGTTAGATGCCGGGGTTGTGTACCCAATCTCTGACAGCTCATGGACTTCACCGGTGCAGTGTGTGCCGAAGAAGGGTG
Source organism: Nicotiana attenuata (assembly GCF_001879085.1). Taxonomy (NCBI): domain Eukaryota; kingdom Viridiplantae; phylum Streptophyta; class Magnoliopsida; order Solanales; family Solanaceae; genus Nicotiana; species Nicotiana attenuata. The sequence goes on along the minus strand of NC_031997.1, from coordinate 1,808,516 downwards.
GTATTACCGTGGTGACCAATGCTAATAATGAACTAATTCCAACCCGGACAGTGACCGGATGGAGGGTGTGCATGGACTACCACAAGCTGAACAAGGTGACCCGCAAGGATCACTTCCCATTGCCTTTCCTTGACTAGATGCTTGATCGTCTTGCTGGGCGTGCCTTCTATTGTTTCTTGGATGGATATTCTGGGTACAACGAAATTTTGATTGCTCCGGAGGATCGGGAGAAGATAACCTTTACTTGTCCATATGGCACCTTTGCCTTTTATCGGATGCCTTTTAGGTTATGCAATGCACCGGCGACATTCCAACGGTGTATGATGGCCATCTTCACTGATATAGGGGAAGATATTTTGGAGGTGTTCATGGACGACTATAGTGTTGTGGGTGATTCATTTGATGAATGTCTGAAAAATCTGGATAGAGTGTTGGCCCGGTGTGAAGACTCCAATCTTGTGCTAAATTGGGAAAAATGCCGTTTCATGGTTGAGGAGGGCATAGTGTTGGGTCATAAAATTTCAAAGCATGGTATAGAGGTTGACAAAGCCAAAATTGAGGTAATTTCAAGGCTTCCTCCCTCCACTTCTGTCAAGGGGGTTAGAAGTTTTCTTGGGCACGCAGGGTTCTACCGGAGATTTATCAAGGACTTTTCGAAGGTAGTGAATCCTTTGTGCAAGCTGCTAGAGAAGGATGCCAAGTTCGTGTTTGATGAGGGATGTATGCAAGCCTTTGAACTTCTCAAGCATAAGTTGACCACCACCCCGATCATTACCACACCCAATTGGAGCTTGCCTTTCGAGCTCATGTGCGACGCGAGCGATGTTGCGGTTGGGGCAGTTTTGGGTCAAAGAGTGAACAAGATGTTTCATCCGGTGTACTACGCGAGCAAGACAATGAATGAGGCTCAAAGGAACTACACGGTAACTGAGAAAGAGTTGTTGGCTATTGTGTTCGCAATGGAAAAATTTCGGCCATATCTCATGAGAGCCAAGGTCATAGTGCACACCGATCATGCAACTCTTAGGTACTTGACGACAAAGAAAGACTCCAAAGCTAGACTGATGCGATGGGTCTTATTACTTCAAGAGTTTGATTTGGGAATTGTGGACCGGAAAGGTAGTGAAAACCAAGTGGCGGATCACCTGTCCTGCTTGGAGGAGGAAGGAAGGCCGTGTGATGGCCTAGAGATCAATGATGCATTTTCCGATGAGCAGCTACTTTCTGTGTCAATGAGTGATATGCCATGGTTTGCGGATGTTGCTAATTACCTTGTGACTGGCATCATCCCGTGTGAGCTCTGTTCTAACCAAAGAAAGAAGCTCAAATGGGATAGTTTGGATTTCTATTGGGATGAGCCGTACTTATTCAAAATTTGCACCGACGGAGTGATCCGGAGGTGTGTCCCTGAGGAGGATCAGATGAGTATCTTAGAGGCTTGTCATTCCTCTCCCTATGGTGGCCATCATGGAGGGGCGAGGACAGCTTCAAAAGTTCCGAGTTGTGGGTTTAATTGGCCAACTTTGTATAAAGATGCAAGTGATCTTGTGAAAAGGTGTGACCAATGTCAAAGAGCGGGTGGTATTTCGAAGAAAGATGAGATGCCCCTCAACACCATTCTAGAAGTGGATATTTTTGATGTGTGGGGTATTGATTTCATGGGCCCATCTGTAAGCTCGTGCGGGAACACCTACATTCTAGTGGCGGTTGACTATGTCTCAAAATAGGTCAAGGTCGTGGCTTTGCCCAACAATGAAGCTAGGAGTGTGGTTGCATTTCTAAAAAAGAGCATTTTTACAAGGTTTGGCACTCCTCGTGCAATCATAAGTGATGGAGGGTCGCATTTTTGCAATAGAGCTTTTGACACCTTGCTTGCTAAGTATGGTGTCAACCACAAAGTGTCTACTCCTTATCATCCTTAGGCGAGTGGCCAAGTTGAAGTCTCAAACAGGGAAATCAAGAGCATTGTCTAAAACGGTCAATGCAAATAGGACCGATTGGTCTAAGAAGTTGGATGATGCTCTATGGGCTTACTGAACTGCTTACAAGACTCCGATTGGTATGTCTCCGTACCGGTTTGTGTTTGGGAAAGCTTGCCATTTACCGGTTGAGTTAGAGCACAAGGCCATGTGAGCTTTGAAGAAATTGAACCTTGAATGGGACGTGACAGCAAATCTCCGTGTTGAGCATTTCAATGAACTTGATGAATTCAGATTCCATGCCTACTCCAGTTCTTCCTTGTACAAGGACAAGATGAAATACCTTCATGATAAATATGCTCGTGGCAAGGAGTTAATAGTGGGTGATTTGGTTCTCTTGTTCAACTCTCGGTTACATTTGTTTCCGGGAAAGCTTAAGTCAAAATGGAGTGGACCTTTTGAAGTGGTGTTTGTCACTCCGTTTGGTGCCCTTGATTTGAAGAACAAAAATGGGGAGATTTTCAGAGTTAATGGGCACAGGGTCAAGCACTACTTGGGAAAAATTGATGACAGCCATGTGGTGGCACTTCTTCATCTCAAATGATTGATGGTAACATGCGTCGTGCTGTGACGTTAAATCAGGCGCTTCTTGGGAGGCAGCCCATGTGTTTTTCTTTTCATCTTTCTTTGATTTTTATTCTAGTATAGGACTTATTTTTGGACTGACTGTTTGTGAGATGCTACAGGATTGTGTTAATGCAGTGCAAGGCAAACTGGAAAAATTGACAAGTCTCTGAAGTTTCAATGCGGACCGCACTACATCTCGTGCGGCCGCAAAGAATGTAGTGAGGGGGCACAAAAACAAGTGCGGACCGCACAACGGATGGATGAAAAAATAGCTCTCTGAAGTTTGCCACCGCGGCCGCATTCAATTTTGTGCGGTCCGTGGTGGACCACTTGTGTGATTCCGTGTGGTGCGAACCGCACAAAATGCAGTGCGGTCCGCATTGGGTAGGTAAGCTGGTCCCCGGGACTTTTTCTATAAATAGTACCTGAGGCCCTCCTTTTGAACTTTTCGCATCCTTTACTCTCAGAGCATAAAAATTACTGTTCATCTCTTCTCTCTACTGCACGTAACTGACCCCTAAGGATTAATCATCATCTCAGTATCTTACTTCTAGTACTTTAATCTCTTTCTCAATTGTTTAATTTTATTATTTTCGTCCAATTTTTGTTTTCTTAGTTCTTCCTCTTCCTTTCCCGTTTTTCCTTTAATTTTGTAACTTAGGGTAGTTGAAATACTGTGTTAATTAGGATTAGGTAGTTAAATGATTGAACCAACACTTAGGGACTCTTCAATAGGTGAAAAAATTGGACTAGTATTGATGATCACATAAAGCCTAGGTTGGTATTACTGCTGGGCTTTTAGTGCGGACCGCATTGCAATTTGTGCGGTCCGCGATGCCCCTGTGCGGTCCGCATTGCTATTTTGTGCGGACCGCAGTGATTAATTTCTGTAACCTGAACATTGAGGACTGCGACCGCGCTAGATTTTGTGCGGTCTGTAATGCCTCAATGCGGACCGCATTGCCATTTTGTGTGGTCCGCAGTGCACTGATTCAGAGAGTGGGTAGTCTGAACCCCACCTCTGTGTGGACCGCAATGGATTTTGTGCGGTCCGCATTGGCCTGTGTGCGGCCGCACTCTTCAATAACTGAACTGTCTGCAGCATATTTCTTTCATTGCAACTTTGAATTTCATTGTATATACTGAGACTAACAAAGCATGACTGAACTTGTTTGCAGACAATGGTAAAATCAAGAGGCCAGGGTGCTAAACAACTAGGCAGAGGAGAGTCCTCCCGGGGGAGGGGATGTGGAAAGATAAAACTGATCCCCCAAGTTCGGGAAGCAATAAAAGCAACAACGAAGGCGATCCGGGCCGCTGATAGAGCTGCTTCCCACTCATCGAGAAGTGAGTATCAGCCTTCCAGGGAGTTGTCTGATTCTGACTCTGTCCCGGAGTTTATGGATGACTTCCCGGACAGGTTCAAGCTGACAGATGAGCCCACTCCTCAAGAATCCCCCACTACTCAGGCTTCAGTGCATGTATCTTCTGGGTCGTCTGAGGGCTCAGCTGAAGGCAGTAAGGATGGGTACTCCACCTCTCCCACAGCTTCATTATCCGGGGAGGGTGCAGTAGGAGAAGAAGGGGCAGATGTAGAAGGGGTTGAGCCTCAAGTGAGAGGAGTAGCGAGAACTAGAAACCCGGAGGTGTGGCAGGATCGTATTGTGAGTGAGGTGGCCTACCATAAGTTTTGGGAATTGTGGCCTGTGAGGAAATTGATCCCGGAGCGTAGTTTTGTGGATAAAGATCTTTTGCCTCACAACCCCAATGTGAGAAGACAGTTTAGAGAGAGAGTGGGCTGGGAGTACTTCCTAAGCAACTGTGTGGATGCTAACGAACACCTGGTCAAGGAATTCTACACCAATGTTGCCCACATCAAGAAGGGCACCAAAGTGAGCAAGGTGCGGAACTTAAAAGTGCTATTTGATGGCAAAGCAATCAATGACTATTTGGGCTTCAATGATGAGGATGAATCACTTTATCTGGAGAAGATGGCATTGGGTGAGGAGGCCCGTCCCTGGTTGGCACAATACTTGGCCATCCCAGGTACCACTCCCGATTGGTTGAATGCGGGAGTGAAGATCTTAAGAAGGAGTTTGAATTTCAAGGCTAAAGGGTGGGAGACTTTCGTGTGCAGCAGACTAGACCCCACTACCCATGACAACTCCCCCCCTCTTCACCGTGCTATATTGGTAGCATCTATTAAGGCGGGGTACCCGATTAACGTCGGGAATGTGATGTATTGGGTTATTACTCAGGTAGTGAGTGAAGGTGACAGAAACTACCCTTCCCCAGCTTCTTGACCATGTACCCGAAGGACTTAAATGTGGAGAAGCGGAGATTTGATGTCGAAGTGAAAGCAAAGGCACCGTTCTCCTGGTATAGCATGCAGGGTGATGACAATCCTAAAGGCAAGTCCTACAAGGGAAAAGCCACTACTTCGACTTGTCAGTCTGAAGAGCCAGTAGTGGTAGTGGCTCCTACTCAGCCTCCTTCTACCTCAGCAGACATGCCTCCAGGTCCATCCAGTTCTACAGTTCTACAGTCCCAGACATTTCTTCCACTTCTGTCTACCCATTGACTGCCCACCGTCTGAGTCAAGCCCTCCTCAGCATCAATAACTGGATGCAGACAGCTTCTTCTAAGTTGTCTATACTTACTACCACGGTGGCATCCCAGTCAGCACCTCCTCCTCCACTGGTCCCACAGTCTATTGAGGACACTTTCAGGGAGCTTCTGGATAACCAGAAGAAGATCCTAGACAACCAGAAATTGATATCAGAAGCCATTAATTCACATGGGAAAGTGCTCAAGGAGCTTGGAAAAGAGGCAAAGAAGATGAGAAAGACTCGGGCTTCAAAGGACTCAGTGAAGAAGCTCAGGGTTGAGGTTGACAGGGCTTAAGGCGGATCATCTGCCTTTGGATTTGCTATTGCATGACCTGGCACCAGCAGCCCGGCCCCAGCCAGAGCAAGAGTCAGACAGGCCTCCCAAGAGAAGGAGGGTGATTCCCCGTGCAGATGACGCAGTCAGTACAGTTGGAGGACCCGCAGGGACGAGTCGTCCAACCAGCCCTAGGGGTCAGTCCAAGGCACAGGTCTCAGCAGAGCCGCAGGCCACAGGGAGCCAATCACAGGTTCCCGAGTAGATACGAGGACCCAGGGACTCAGATTCAGGATCCCACCAGGACTTCGGACCCATTAGGGAGTTTCTTTTTCCTCCCTTCTCTTTTTTGTGCTTATTTTGGTTAGTTGGCATTGAGGACAACGCCAACTTTCATTTGAGGGGGTAGCCCTACTTGGATTTGGATGACTGTACATATTATGATATTTTATGCTTTATTTTTTTTATCTTCGGTATGTATATAACTTTAGCATTTCATTGCACTTTTCATACTTTTTACTTTGGGTTTGTATATAAAGTTAGCTTTTTATGTATATATTCATTCTCCTTATTGTATATTCGTCTAAATCCCCTCTTGTACATATTCATTTTACTGGCCGCATTTTTTTTATTTCTTAGCTTCTTATTTTACATTTGTAGCTTCTTGTTTTGAGTTTTTTGCAATAAGCCTTTGGTTTTCTTAATGCCACGGTTCTTTCCAAAGGTGGAATTTGTGTGAACCGGGTGGCTCTTCCTGATGATGGATGGCATGACAACCTTCTTAAGGGTTTGAGTCTGTTTTTCTTTTTGCTTTTTAGTAGTTAGTTGGTAAGGGTAACTCAAGCAAAGCTTCACTTGGGCCTAACACATTTGTCCTTGACCCCATGTTCAGAAACAAATCGTTGTGTGTAGGATGGTGAAAGTTGTGACCTTGAGACTCTTGCGTTGACCGATAATCATCAAGTGGTTTTTCGGGACCATTGTATGCTCAAATCTTATCTAAAGTTGTTGTGGGCCCCCGACTCTATGTCTTTGACAATCCTAAAGCGTGTGTGGTGAGAATTTGAATTGTAAGTCCAAGTCCGAGCCATTGGTTTAGAACTTGCCCTGAGTGTTTGTCTAGGCGAAATCCTAGGTGGAATTTGACTTGAGACGTGATTATAGGCTCTCCTTGATCCGAATGATATCTTAAACACTTCCATAGCCTACCAATAATAAAATCCCTAGTCAGCCCTTTTGAGCCTTAGACCTTTTTCTTTCAAGAACCACGCTACAAGCCTTTTCCCATTCTGAATACACCCTCTCTTAGCACCTGAGCTTTCCTTAGCACATGGCAAAAGTATAGGTTTGGGGGGAGAGATGAGGATTGAAACAAAGTGGTAAAAGGTACAAAATGAAGAAAAGGACAGGCAATGAAAAAGAAAGAAAAAAATCAAAAAGACAAAAAGAATGTTCGATATAGAAAAGAATGAAGGGATTCAATAAAAGCAAAGAATGAAAGGTGTGGAAAGTTTAGAAAGGATAAAAGATTTGAAATGTACAAGAAAGAGCGACAGTGTGTCTCTCTAACCCCTTAGAAAGAAGTGAAATGACTTAAAAAGTCAAATGAATGTGTGCCAAAATGAAGAAAAAGAAGTGCAAAAAGGGAAGATGGAACCTACTTAGACCAAACATTTCCTACCCTACACCAAAAGCCTTCACTATTTCTCCACAAAATCCCTATATGATCTTGAGTAGAATAAGGCCTACATTAGTGGTGACTCACATAAGGGGCAAGCATATGGTACCTAGTGCCGGACTTTTGACTTTTCTTTGAGAGAGATGAGTGTATTCCCATTGACCTTGTTCTGAGTGATACTATCTTAAAGGTGAGGTTTGCTTAGGGAGAGTCGAGGATATGTGAGTTTGGGTTCCACAATAACCAAAGTAATAGAAAGAGTTCCTTTGATGTGTAGAGTCAACTCTTGATGCTCTTGTGTCGCACTAAGATCCATGGTGTTTGAAGAGTGAATATTGTTAATGATTTGAGTTGAGGGCAATTGTTAGTCCCAATTGATGTTAGTTGAGGTCACTTTAGGTCGGCTGATTTTTTTTCTTGGATTAACTTTTAAGGGGTGGGTCTTATTTTGTTTGCTTGAGGACAAGCAAAAGCTTAAGTTTGGGGGAGTTGATAACTAGGGATTATGATGCATTTTACAATCCTTTTTGCTTAAGTTTTGATTAGAAATGTGTACAAAATAGTCCCAAAGGCTCACAAGTTGTGCTTGATTGCAGGTTTGATCATCAAGGTGACAAAGTGTCAAAAACCAGCTCAAAAAGGAGTGAAACTTGCACAAGTACCAAGACAAAACAAAGCTCAGTCAAACAGGGCCAGTGCAGCCGCACACCATTCTGTCACGACCCAATTCCCGAACCCGGTCGTGATGGCGCATCTCGTGAAGACAAGGCCAGCCAGACCAATACAGAACACCTCTTTTAAGCAGTTAATTGCCATTAAGCAATTATGAAGCATGATTTAATAACAATAAATTCGCGGAAACATAGATAATAATAGTAGAACCATCCCAACGCAGCCCAAACTGGGGTGTCACAAGTCACGAGCATCTATTAGAGTAGGCTTGAAATAAACAAAATCGGACTGATAAATAAAGGATGAAATATGGTGCTACGAACGCTGGCAGCCACCTCGCTAAATCAGACAACACTGCCTCCGATCAGCCAAAACCCGCTACCGGGTGTATAAATACATGCATTTGCACACAAGGTGCAGGGAGTAAAGTGAGTACTCCAATTCAGTGAGTAATAAAGGTAAATAACAACTGAGCCGTAAGAAATCACGTAAAGCAAACCATCATGATGTATAGAAGCAATGTAAAACCCTTTGAGAAAAGCAGTGCAGTTGTGAAATCTTTAGAAAATATCTTAGCTCAGTTTAAACCTCTTTCGAAAATGACTTTTTCAACAGTTACGCAATGATTGCAAAACAGTTAATGCCGAAAAGTACAGAAAATCCGCCCCTCGGGCACAAATACCACAGTATAACAGGTAAAATGACAAGTAGATTTGAAAGATGATCACATAAAGGTTTGCCCCTCGGGCAATGTCTCAGAACAGTATCAGCCCCTCGGGCTCACTCTCAGAACACTCTCAGCCCCTCGGGCTCTCTCTCTCTCTCTCTCTCTCTCTCTCTCTCTCTCTCTCTCTCAGATCACTCTCAGAATAGTATCATATAGTAACCGCTGCGGCGTGTAGCCCGATCCACATATCGCTGCGGCGTGCAACCCGATCCACATATCGCTGCGGCATGCAGCCCGATCCATATATTTCGTCGACGGCGCTCACTGGGGGTGTGCAGACTCCGGGAGGGGCCCCTTACGGCCCAAGCGTAATATCAAGCCACCTCGTGGCATCATCTCTCGGCACTCGGCCTCACATCACTCGGCACTCGGCCTCACATCACTCAAGCCACCTCGTGGCATATAAATGTATCTCAGGCCCTCGGCCTCATATCACTCAGCATATCCTCACATATGGCCCTCGGCCTCACTCAGTCCAAAAATCATCACAAGCCCCTCGAGCATTAGTAAAACAGTAGCTCTCAGCCCCAAACATCATTTAGAAATATCGTTTAAGTCTCAGAACATAGTAAAAATGACTGAGTTGTAAAAACAGTGGAAATCGGCATGACTGAGTTCAAGCAATAAGTCAAAACAATGATAATAATCCCCGAAGGGTTCAAATAGTTGGCACGAAGCCCAAATATGGCAATCAGCCCAAATCATGATGATAACAAATAAGTTTCAGTCAAATACGCGGTAAAATCATCAATCGGGACGGACCAAGTCACAATCCCCAACGGTGCTTTACCCCACGCTCTCTATCCGGCGTGCAAGTCACCTAACCATAGCACTATGATGTGCAAATCCGGGGTTTCAAACCCTCAGAATATCATTTACAATCATTACTCACCTCGAACCGGCGAAATCTCTAGCTCGTGATGCCTTTTCCCCTCAAATCGGCCTCCACGCACGTCGAATCTACCCAAAAATAGAACGAATACACCACAATATGCTAAGGGAACAAAGCCCAAGCGAAAACAATCAATAACGGGCACAAATCCCGAAATTACCAAAACTCGAGCCCCGGGCTCGTTTCTCGAAACTCAGAATTTTCACATCAACGGGTTCCTTATCTCCTCACGAGTTCATACATACCAAAAGTTCTCAAATCCGACCCCAATTGGTCCTTCAAATCCCCAAGTCAAATTTCAAAATCTCAAGCCCTAGTTCTTCAATTTTAGGCTTAGTTTCCATGAATTTCTAGGTGGATTTCACAATATAATCAAGTTTTAAGACCAAGATTCTTACCTCAAGTCGATTCCTCTTGAATCCATCTTTCATCTCCTCCAAAAATCTCCAAAAACGAGCAGCCATGGGTGAAAATAGACCCAAAATCGCGAACCAGGTGACTTAAAAACATTCTGCCCAGCAACTCCAAATCCTTCTTCGCGATCGCGACCAAGGCCACGCGATCGCGAAGCACAAAAATCCAAGGCTTCAAAAATACTCAATGCGAACATGATGCTCCCTCCGCGAACGCGATGCTCTTTTTTCCCCAAACTTACGCGAACGCGGACCAGCCTATGCGAACTGGGTCCCCAAATCCTTATACGCGAACGCGTACACACAACCGCGATCGCGAAGCTTCCACCTCCAAAACTACGCGAACGCAAACCCATTACTGCGAACGCGAAGAGCAAACCTGGGCCAATGAAAAATCCCTCTATGCGATCGTGAGGGACTTCACACGATCGCGAAGGCCATTTCTTCTGCAACAGCTGAGATGAAAATCTGCAACTCCAAAATGCCAAAAATGGTCCGATTGACCATCCGAAACTCACCCAAGGCCCCCGGGACCTCAACCAAAAATACCAACACGCCCTAAAACCTCATTCAAACTTGTTCCAATCATTAAAACACCTCAAACAACATCAGATTGCACGAAATTCATCAAATTCGAGCCTAAGTTTCCAAAAACTTCCGAAATACACTTTCGATCAAAAACCCAACCAAACGACGTCCGAATGACCTGAAATTTTGCACACATATCACAAATGACATAACGAAGCTACAGCAACTCTCGGAATTCCATTCCGACCCTCGGATCAAAATCTCACCTATCAACCGGAATTCGCCAAAATACTAACCTTGCCAATTCAAGCCAAATCCTTCCACGGACTTCCAAAATGCATCCCGATCGCGCTCCTATGTCATAAGTCACCCAACGAAGCTAACCAAATCATAAAAATTCCGATCCGAGCTCATATACAAATAAGTCAACTCTTGGTCAAATCTTCAAAATTCAAAGCTTTCAACTAAGACTGTTCTTTCAAATTCATACCGATTTCCGTGAAAAACCAAACCAACGATCTACATCAGTCATAACACATTACACGGGGCAAGTCATGCCCGAGAACTGGCGATCAAAGTGCAAAAGCTCAAAACGACCGGTCGGGTCGTTACACATTCTGTGCGGTCTGCAAGGATGAAGTTCAGAGACTGTCTTTCATGCCATCAGGCAATGCTTCCGCACTCGATTTCGTGCGGTCCGCATTAGTTTCATCGCGGCCACACTCAATTTCCTGCGGTCCGCAGAGCCAAGGTTCAGAGAGATGGCAAATTGAAGAAATATGCCCAATGCGGTCCGCGGTCTATTTTGTGCGGACCGCAGTAGAAGCCACCGCGGCCGCGGTGCATTTTGTGCGGTCCGCGGTGGCCAAACTTTAGAGAGCAGAAAAGTCAAGCCAAGAGCCTTAATGCGGCCGCACTCGATTTTGTGTGGTCCGCACTAACCCTGCAGGGGTATTTTTATCCAGAATTTTCAGCCTAGTATAAATAGTTTCTTTTTCCATTTTTAGGTAATCAGATAGTTTTGGACGTAGAGCTGCGCTCGTGACTTCATTTCTTTTACTATTTTGAGTAATTTTAGCTGAATTTCACAATTGAATCTTCAAGTTTTATTTAGCAATTAATTATTATGAGCTTATCTTCATCTATTTCTTTATTTTTCTCTTTAATCATGAGTAGCTAGACCCATCAGCTAGGGTTGTGGCTCAACCCTAGTGTGGGTAATTGATGGGTCTTATGTTTTAAGGTTTGATTGTCTATGGGTGTTTGATATTTGGACTAATTTATGGTTTTATTGTTGAATTAGTGGTTGCAAACACTAGTTTATGCTTTGTTGATTTTGGCTCTTCTTGAGAAAGAGAGCCTAAGTCTCTAGAATTAGTCCAACAAGGAATTGGGGTGTACTCAAGAGAATTGATAGCCCCAATTAAAGGGTTAAACCGAGAGATCGTAATACCCGACTTGAATCTTAATTGCTCGCACCAATGTTCATACCCAATTGATCTTGAGAAAATCAATTAGGCAAAATCACTCGAACTATCGAGAGGTATAGAGTGGGTAGAATCGTGCAATGGTTATATCGTAATCCCCAAGTATGACAAACTAACCTTAAACACAAGAACCCGTTAATTATCCACCTAGGTGATAGTCACGCCCCTAGTGCCTTTTAACCAATTAGAACATCCTCAATAGTCTCTTCTTAGCTTAACTTAGCTCAATTTAGCATATTGGTAGTATAAACTTAGAAGTTAAATCAAAAACCAAAAATATTTAGAAGTGTAATTAGGAACAATTAGGCAACTCTAACTTAGATGGAAACTCAATTCCAATTTCTAGCTCCCTGTGGAAATCGATCCCGACCTCATCGGGTAAAAGCTGCTTCGACCTCTCTTCCTACTCTATAGTAGTACAGGGTTGGCCTCGATCAATGCACAACTTCCATAAATAACTCTATTCATAGAAATACTAGAGATGCTTATGTTCTTGATTCCCCACGTGTCATATTATTCTATCATTTGTTCATGGGTCTCAAAAATACGTAAGTTGGTAAAGTTTATTTCATGATATTAATCATAGGCATAATGGTCTTATGACGTACCAAGAGATTTTATTAACGTATTTCATATGCATTTCATGCATTTATACATGTATATTGACCCATGACTAGATGGCGTTATATATATATATATATATATATATGGGATATGGGATATGGGAAAGGTTATGGCGTTATATACGCACCACCACCTGATCAGCTGGTGTACGTTGATGATTTTGCCCACAGTGGCCGAGATGATATGATGGGATGCCCTCAGAGGCCTGATGATGTTATGAAACATGTACCTATGCACGACATGACATTCATACGCATATGCACGACACTATAATTATTTCATGATTTATAGAGTTATCCAGACTTACAGGTTGAGTCATTTACTCTATATTTCTTTCATGTTTGTTGTGTACTTATTTATGTGCCTTACATACTCGGTACATTATTCGTACTGACGTCCTTTTTGCCCGGGGACGCTGCATTTCATGCCCGTAGGTCCCGATAGACAGGTTGAGAGCCCTCCAAGTAGGCTATCAGCTCAGCGGAAGATGTTGGTGCGCTTCATTTGCTTCGGAGTTGCTTGTTTGGTTTGTATGATTTAGACGTGTATTGTTTGGTATGGCGGGACTCTGTCCCGACCTTTATGAAAATTATGTATTCTTAGAGGCTTGTAGACAGATGTCATGTACGTAAAAGATTGTATGGCTTTGTCGGCCTATGTTCAGTGTACGGGTGGTTATTTTGGTCTTATAGGCCCGTATGTCTTATGTATAAGTTGGTATCACATGTTGTATTCTACTTATCTCACGACAGCCTTCCGACTCAGTTATCTATGATAGTATGATATGAAAAGATACGTTATGTTGGTACTCGGTTGAGTAAGGTACAGGGTGTCCGTCGCGGACCATCGGTTTGGGTCGTGACAAAAGTGGTATTAGAGCAGTTCTGTCCTGGGGAGTTTACAAGTTGTGACTAGTAAAGTCTTGTTTATGGGTGTGTCGTGCACCACACTTATAGGCAGGAGGCACGGGGCATTTAGGACTGTCACTCTTTCTTCCTACTCTAGATCGTGTGGTAGAGCTCAGTTGTAAGAACTCAATTTCCTAAACTCTATCTTACTTATAGTACGACGATACCTACATCTAGAAAGATGGTTGGTAAGAGATATAGTTGTGGAAGAGTTGAGTCAGAGGAATTCAATTTTTGCATCATGCTTATGATGGATAAATATGAGGTATTCAGCAAATCATATGTATACTAAGATGTGTAAGATTCTTGATAAGGATCCCTAAGGCAAGAACGCCTATCCAGTCTTACGGTAAAAAGGAATAAGGAGGGAGACACAAGTGTCACCAAGTAAAAGAGGCAAGGTGAAGAAGGGTATGAGGCACCCATTTAATGAAGATTATCAGTATTACAGTTCCGGCAGAAAAATATAAGCATTGTGAGTTACACTCAACAGTAACAAAGGTATGTATAATTGGCCACACCCATCTCAGTTATACACTATTGGGGGATAACGGTGTAGATTAAGAAAATGACAGGATATCAGGATTCGACTGGGGTTAGAGTAACCCAAAATGGTGAATTGATTGTTTGCGTTAGTTGACATTTCCGAAGGATATTGCAAATGTGATAATAGATCTCCTTGTGAGACACCCAGATGGCGCACTCTAAAATAGTACAGCTAGATATGAGTACTATAAAGATAGACACTGGAAGCCTTGAAGGGATAAATATTACTTTAGTGTGGCTCGCGTCCCTAGTAGAGCGAGAACGTTAAGCAACCCGAAGAGCCACTGGATGGAGCAAAGGGGAGCTAAAAGCAAAAGAATGTCTTGTTCGAGTTTTCAGAATAAAGTGATAGTCATAAATGTTAGCAGGAAATAAGAAAAGAGTTAATGAAGCATTATGAGTAAGATCTGATACATGGATGACAATGGCAAATAAAAAAAATGATAATATTACAAAGTCTATAGTCAAGTGGAGGAAAATATGAGAGGTGACCGACCTTGAGGCAACAAAAGAGTATAGGCCATAAAGTCATATCCTCATTTCGAGAAATAAGTTCGTGACTCCAGCGCGACTATCAGAAGGGAGAGTTAAACCCCAGAGTAATAGAAATCGGTATGGGCTGGTGAACAAGATAAACTAAACATGAATTAGGGGCCGAATGATTTGATAATGATGGACATCATCAGAATTTCATATTTTGTTCCAGCCATAATAGAATGGACAATAGAAGAAAATTTAGGAGAAATTCAGAGGATGGTAATTTAGGAAGACGCTTCCCTAAAGCAAGCCATGTGAGCAAATTTAAGCTTAAGGGACTGTATGTGCCAGTTATACTAAGTATCACCCTCGCGAGTAAGGAATTTTGTTATCCTTGGTACAAAAGAATTACCACGAGGCGAGTAAGGGTCATCGACGATGTGAAAAGACGCCAAAGGTGAAGAAGTAAAACATCTATACGTAGATCATCGTAGCACTAAATCTTAGTGCTCCCCTAAAGGGGGGAATATGGAGTGATGTGGCATTAAGTCAGAATTAAGTGGTTCTAGTAATTATGGAATGGTAAAGGAAAACTGCGAAAAAAATGAGAAAAGGATGAGATTGCACTTATTCAAATCCTACAGATATGCTACGATTCCAGAACATTATGCAAACACGACGTCAAAGAAAGGAAGTAAGGATTCCTACCCGAGATGTTATTGATAAATAAAGAGCCAGCGCAAGATGTAAGTTAAGACAAAGGAAATAACCCAAGAAACATTATGCGGAGTATTGATATGAGAGTGGGCCAACGAGTAGTTAGTAGTTGTTCAAGATAAATATAGTAAAACCAAGTATAGTGAATTCAGCCCCGCAGTTATGACATTGTAATACTTGAGAAATATTCAGATAGGAATCGGGGTAATTAAAGGTACCATATAATGACGGAAATAAAAGAGAGTGCCAATGGGAAGATGGTCAAAATATCAAGTCCAGAAGAAACTCTACAAGAACAAGGGCTTGGAGGTAAGTAACCACGAATAATTATAGGCAAGAAAGGACATCAAAAAAATTTCGTTGAGTATATGATGTAATAAGCTTATCGCTTTACAAGAGTCAGAGGCTCCTCCCTAAATACTACAATGAAAGACTAGCTGAGAAAGTAAAGAAGAAGGCTTCAACCTAAGCTCAGTGACCTAAGGAGGGAATGGTCTTATAACAACAGTCTCACAACAACATTGTATGCACTCCATAAGAAAATGGCACCTACCGTGGCTAATGAACGGGAAGTAAAATCAGAAGTGATATCCAAGATCATATGAGTTGTATGAAATTCCAATACACGTGGGCACTAAGATAAGCTAAGTATGCACACGAAAAGGGGAAGAAAGACCAGGAAAGTAAAAGCTTACGTTTAAAGAAAGATGAGAAGGAACAAAAGGAATTATTCGATCAATGATCCAGAGTTAGTTACATTATGGACGCACTTAAGAGTTTGGAGTTTTATACATGCAGCATATACAGCCGTGGAAGATTTCGGTATAAGTTAAAAGAAAGAATTGAGCCCAGGTCATAGATCGAATTGTTAAAGGATTATATCATGGATATTCCATAGCGCCCATGAAAGGCTAAACATAATACCATGAACCGCAGATCAGGAGATAGCTTAAGCGTACATAAAGGCTGATCAAGAGAAGGAGGAAACTAAAGGGTTACATCAATGAAGTAAATCAGGAATCTGATTATTGGACCCAAAAAATTATAGAAATCGTGATTGAGCACATCACAAGGTCACTCTTAATATCAGAGGTACAAGAGAAATAGTACAACAACCATATTCTATAACGGCCCTACGATAAAGCCGGTTAGAAAAGTACCAGCCTCATAAGAAGTTAGCACGAAGCTCCCACCGGATTGTGTATGCACCAGCGGTGCAAGTATTATAATAGAGCTTCAAGTTATGGACCTGAATTACACCTAGGTGGAAGGGAGGTCATGAAAGAGATAGAAGATACGATGCGAGATTTTAAGGTAAGTAAGGTAAAGGTGAACAATGTACGAGATACTCAAAGGCAGAAGATCGTGAATAGTCCATACTTCGGATAAAAGTCTAGAAGCGCGGGGATTCAGTATCTAGGAGTAATAGCGGCATTGTCAGTAGCATATCTTCCAGCCTATGGTCTAGGTATCGAAAAGCCTAACTAAGAGACTAAAGAAGATTTGGAGATGATGTGATGTCTCGCTTGAAAATCTATGATGCAAGCAAGTTGAAGGAATGTGACGAATAATATAAATAGATATGTGTAGGCCGCAAGTTAAAATATAGTAAGCGACAAGGTTTTAGGAAGATAGGAGTAAGGATAAGAAAGGGCAAGTGAGAAGGTGACAATAATGGATAAGTCCTTGGATTAAGCCCGCAAAAACGAAAGAGATGATGGTTTCTCTAAGCTATATAAAGCTCAGTATAACCTGAATGAACTCAAAGGAGTCTAAGACTAGTAGCATTTAGAAGAGATGGAATGCTTCCCTGATAATAAAATGAGGGTGTAATTATGAAAGATAAAGGGTGACGTTTGGCCTTCGATTGAGTACTGATTTGAAAAAAAAAAAGAAAAAAAAGAGAGAAGAAGAAAAGATTTCACGGACGAAATGGGATGCAACGTGAGCCCTAGTGATTACATAAGAGGTCAAGTTATCAGTGGTATTATGGCAGTAAAGCCATGCGGATAAATAACCGGGTTTATGAAATAAGATATAGCAACATTTGTAGGTTCGATAAAGTACCAAGCGAAGAACTTCAGTATACCCATAGATGCTCATAGGGACACCTTATCAAGCTCTGTATATGTTTACAAGTGAGGCCTAGAGATTGGCAAAAAGCCGGATGAAAAAGGAGAAAAGAGTCACATAGGCGCACTTACAAGGTCAGAGTCGTTCAGGCTGGATGACAGAAGGTAGCAACAACTACAAGATTGGAAGAATTCCGACCACGGGTCGTGGTGTGAGAAAGAGACCTAAAGGTGGAAATGCCCTAGACTTTGGAATTATTCCAAGAACAGTTGCCTAGATGGAAAGGAGAGTACTAAAAGTATTCGAAAGACATAAGTTATGAAAATGAATCAGTCAACATTCGAGGACGAATGTTCCAAAGGGGGGAATGATGTTACACCCTATGTTTTCGTACGTGAAAATATGCCATAAGTGAATTGATGAAAGCTCGGGAATGAGATGTTACATCCCGCATTTTCGGACGTTAAAGTTTCGTCGTAAGTTAATCGACGCAAGCTCGAAAATGAGGTTATTTTGAGGTTATAAGTATTATGCTATTTCAAACAAGGGATAAGTAAATTTGTGAAGGTGAGAGGGTAAGCAAATCAAAGAAAATAAGTTTCGTCGAAGTTTGACAATTTGGGATAAAATATGGTCCGAGCTATAATACTCGATATTTATGGACTAGTGTCATACAAGATACCACATGACCATAATAGTAAGGTGTACAAAGTGTGTTACAAGTGAGTGGTACTTTAAGTAATTTGAGATAATACCTAATTATGTGGATAATTGAATAATTATTGAATAATGGGGGATCAACAAATTAATTAAAAAATTAAGTGGTCAATTGTTGAATAAGGATGAGCCAAAAACATGGCAGCAAGCCACTTCTTGAACATATGACTATTAGTTATTCTTGGTTAGGTGGCAGTAATGTGTTAAGTACAAAACACTTCACTTCTATTATTTTGAATAAAAAGACTACAAATCAGATGTGAGCCTTTGCACATAGCAACGTGAATTTTAACCCATTTCCTACAAGTTTTCAACAAATTTCTTACAACCAAACAGTACAATCAGATGCTACTTCATTTCTTATATTTTGTATGCAAAGCTACTACGATCAAATGCTAGCAATTCCTACAAAAACACTACAACCAAATTCCTACGTGATTTCTTACACTACAAATTCCTACGTGATTTCTTCGACCAACGAGATTTTTTTAGCACATTAGCAACGTGAGATTTTGTGATTCTAATGGAGTACGGTGCAACCTTTTCCAAGAATATCATACGGATTTTCTCCTACTTCGATCCGCCGTTACGTGTTGTTGCAATCAACGTGTGTTAAAGGGATTGTCAAAAGAATCGTTTCATGTATGTTAAGGCTATCCCTTGTTTCTTTTTGGTATGATCCATATGATACAAACGAAACGAGCAAATGCACAACTTCCATAAATGACTCTATTCATAGAAATACTAGAGATACTTATGTTCTTGATTCCCCATGTGTCATATTATTCTATCATCTGTTCATGGGTCTCAAAAATACGTAAGCTGGTAAAGTTTATTTCATGATATTAATCAAAGGCATAATGGTCTTATGACGTACCGAGAGATTTTATTAACGTATTTCATATGCATTTCATGCATTTATACATGCACGNTATATATATATATATATATATATATATATATATATATATATATATATATATATATATATATATATATATATATATATATATATATATATGGAAAAGGTTATGACGTTATATACGCGCCACCACCTGATCAGCTGGTATACGTTGGTGATTTGCCCACAATGGCCGAGATGATATGATGGGATGCCCTCAGAGGCCTGATGATATTATGAAACATGTACCTATGCACGAAATGACATTCATACGCATATGCATGACACTATAATTATTTCATGATTTATAGAGTTATCCAGACTTACAGGTTGAGTCATTTATTCTATATTTCTTTCATGTCTGTTATGTACTTATTTATGTGCCTTACATACTCGGTACATTATTCGTCCTGACGTCCCTTTTGCCCGGGGACGCTGCGTTTCATGCCCGCAGGTCCCGATAGACAGGTCGAGAGCCCTCCAAGTAGGCTATCAGCTTAGCGGAAGATGTTGGTGCGCTCCATTTGCTTCGCAGTTGCTTGTTTGGTTAGTATGATTTAGACGTGTATTGTTTGGTATGGCGGGACTCTGTCCCGACCTTTATGAAAATAATATATTTTTAGAGGCTTGTAGACAGATGTCATGTACGTAAAAGATCGTATGGCCTTGTCGGCCTATGTTCAGTGTACAAGTGGTTATTTTGGTCTTATAGGCCCGTATGTCTTATGTATAAGTTGGTATCACATGTTGCATTCTACTTATCTCATGGCAGCCTTCCGGCTTAGTTATCTATGATAGTATGACATGAAAAGATACGTTATGTTGGTACTCGATTGAGTAAGGTACCGGGTGTCCGCCGCAACCAATCGATTTGGGTCGTGACATTCTCTAGGTTAATAAATACTATATGCAAATCATTCTTCCTTTCCTATACTGCTCCACCAACTTCTTAACAAGGTGGATGGCTGTCGTAGTCAAACGTCCTAGCATGAATTCGAACTGATTTTCATATACAGACATAATCTTCCTTACCCGCCTCCACCACCCTCTCCCACACTTTCATAGTATGACTACGCTACTTGATACCCCTATAGTTGTTACAATTTTGAGTATCACCTTTATTCTTGTACAATGGGATCATTGTACTCCATCTCCACTCTTCGGACATCTTCATCATCTAAAAAATTTGGTACTTTATGGCATGACTAATTCATATAGTACATCCATATAATTCATTGGCGTGGAACATTTATATTCAATATTTTCTTCTTCGGGTGAAAAGTTTTACTCAAACTATTACAATTTATGTGATTCTTTTTATAGTCAATCCCAAAAAGAAGGTATCTTTCTAGTTTCTATATTTAGTAATAATATAACTTCAAAATTTTCATCTAATCCCTAATTATGATGGTTTACGGCCACAAAAATTACAATGGATTATTTTTTACTACAAGTTTCAAAAGTTTTTCTTTCATTTTAAACTTTGTGGCCAGTCAAACACCATCACACAAACTGTCTTGTGTGTGTGTGTGTGTGTGTATATATATATATAGCTGTCAGGGCAGCCCAACCCAACCCAGCCCAAGCCTCACGGGCCTTTAAATTTGGTGAGCTAGGGCGGGCCGGCCCTCCATCTAAATGGGCCTTAAAATGGTCAGCCCAGCCCAGCCTAAGAGGGTTGCGGGCTAGGGCGGGCCGACCCTTCAATTTTTTTAAATTCTTTTTTCTTGAAATCTTTAAATATTTCTTCGTGACATAATCTCTTAATCATATGAACGACTTCCGTTTGTTTAGAGCATACAAGAATCTAGATATTTTACAAGGACTCTAGTAATTGAAATGCAAATTCTATATATCTCCAGCTCTTCTTTTTTAACGTTACATGAATATTTTTTAAATACTTTTCTTTCACTTTCCTCAGATTCAGGAATTGTTTCAATAAGTTTATATGCTGCGGTTTTTCAATTTAGGTTTAAATCATTTGGTGATTTTATCATTATAGTTTTTAAATTCATGAAATTTGCTAGTGTCGTCAATTTTTTTGGGGTATTAAAATTTGATCTTTTTCTATACTGAAGAGCAGTTTAATTATTAATAAAATATTAAAAGTAACCAACTAATCATTAGCCACTTAAAGTAATATTTTCTTTTGAAAAAAATTATTATTGGCCACTTAAAATTTTCCTAGTTCGTTGTTAATTAAGCAAAAGAAAAACTAATCTTTTCATACTACTACACATCAAAAATTCATATTCTAGTTGATATGGAAGGGTAAATGAGCAATCTAAGGTTGGGGAATGGAATGGTATTATAGTTATTAGTTTTTTAATTTTTATTTTTTTTAAATATTAAATATTTAAATTTTAATTTAATTAATTTTTGGCCTACGGGCCGGCCCAAGTCCAGCCTCAGTCAAGCCTCAAGGGCCAGCAAGTTGACTTGGGCCGAGCTTATAAGCCTCAGTTTTAAATGGGCTAAAACATCCTAACCCAACCTTACCCAAGCAGCGGGCTGGGTTGGGCTGGCCTCACGGGCCAAGCCCAATTTGACGGTTCTAATTATACATCCGCTGGTTATTTTTAGTTTAAGCTGTTGGATGGATGATGTTAAGGTATATATAATTAACCATGCATTTAGATATAGTATATTTTAACAATTGTCATGGTTAAAGTATAAGTGGGAAATTACTGAGGTATATTGTCACGACCCCAAATCCGGTCGTGATGGCGCCCAACACTAATGCTAGGCAAGCCCGACCACTTACTCTCTCAACCCGAGCACAAAGCTCAAAACCAATTAATCATATACTTAAAATCAAATATTAATACTCATAGTTGAAATACTCAATTAAAACAATACGAAATACTGACATAACTGTAACTCCCAAAGACCTGGGGTCATGAGTCTAGAGCCTCTAACTAATACAGAGTCAAGAATCCTCAAAATAAGTATGTTCTAAAGTACGGAAATAATAAAGGGATAAGGGAGGAGTCGGGTCCTGCGGACGTCATGGCAGCTACCTCGACCACTCCTGGAACTCTGGAAACCAGCGGCTAGCTCAACTCAGCTCCCGAAGTACCTGAATCTGCACACAAGGTGCAGGGAGTAGGGGTGAGTACTACCGACTCGGTGAGTAATAAGCATATAAAATGTCTGAAGATAAGAAATCCATGAAATGCCACAAAGTAAAGCTAAAACTAACAGTCCAACACCTAACTACGAACCAACAGCAAAACAACTTCAAATATATCAGTCAAGTATAATGTAAAGATGCAATGCAATGCACATGACCGCTACGGCGCGTAGCCCGATCTATTTAACGTCGACGGCGCTCACTGGGGGTGTGTACAGACTCCGGAGGGGCTCCTTCAGCCCAAGCGCAATATAATCATATCATTCGCTGCGGCGTGCAGCCCGATCCATACTCAGTCCACAATATGCATATGAGTCACGTAACAGATTCCATTATTTTCCCAATTTCCAATTAATTAAGAAGAATATACTTTAGATATTTAGCTTCAGGATAAGTGACTTAGCGTTTCATAACAGTGATTAAACACAGGACCGAGATCAATGATTATACAAAGCATGCTATCACAATGACAATCATCCTCTAAGGATGCTACAGATCGGCACAAGGCCCCAAACACGGCAATAAGCTCAGATATATTCAATACAGGGTGCGTATCAGTCGCCAATATAGAAACATTCTTATTCGGGATGGACTAAGTCTCAATCCCAGTCATAACCAATCCCGCACCTGCCATGGGGTGCGAGTCACGCCCTACAATAGCGTCACAATGTGATAAGCCGGGGTTTCAAACCCTCAGGCCATCATATACACCAACTACTCACCTCTAACCGGCCGTAGAATGGTCCGCAATGCCTTTTTCCTTTTGTATCGACCTCCTCGCGCGTCGAATCTAGTCAAAATCACAACGAATACATAAATATGGGTTAAAGAAACATAACCCAATCAAAAATACTTGAGAAGTACTAAAATTCACGAAGTTGGTAAAACCCGAGCCCCTGGCCCACTTCTCGAAAAACTCCAAAAATCACACCAACGGATTCCTCGTCTCGTCACGAGTCCGTGCATATAAAGTTTACCAAAATCGGAGCTCGTTTGGCCCTCCAAATTCCATTTTTACATCACAACTTTCCAAGCCCTAGCTTGACCCGTTTTTGATGAATTTTCTACAGTTTACATGTAATTTCTACCATAAATTCGAATATTTAGGCCAAGGAACTTACCTCCAAGTGATTCTCAGTCATAACCCTCGAATTTCCTTGTTCAAAGCTCTTAAGAACATCAACAATGGAGGAAAAATATGAAGGGTCGCGGATGAAATATTATTTTAAAACCCTTCTGTTGCCCAGCGATTTTCGCTTCTGCGGTCCCGCTTTCGCTTATGCGGGACCGCTTCTGCGGCCACATTTCTGCTTAAGCGGTTTTCACTTAGAAGCCCGGACTTCGCTTATGCGACGCGAAGTCCGCTTCTGCTGTTCCTTCAAGACCGCTTCTGCGGCACCTTGTCCGCTTCTGCGGACCCGCTGGTGCGAGCCAACTTCCGCATCTGCGGAATTTCCCCAGCTGGCCACGACCACTTCTGCGACCAAGAACCCACTTCTGCGGTCCATTTCCGCAGAAGCGGAAACACCAGATCACAGCAGGATCTGACCTGCAATTTCACCTCAAAACTCTCGTTTAACCACTCGAATTCACCCCGAGGCCCTCGGGACCTCAACCAAATGCACAGATATGTTCCATTGCTTCGTCCAAACTTGCTCGTAACACAAAAACACTATCATAAACACCAAAATCATCGAATTCCCACGGATTCAAGCCTAAGTTAAACTAAAACTTTCGAAACTTGCATTTGATCTAAAACCCGTCCTAAACACCTCCGAATGATCTGAAACTTTGCACGCATATCCAAAATCACCTAACGGAGCTACTGCAACTCTCGAAATTCCATTCCGACCCTCGGATCAAAATCTCACCTACCATCCGGAATTCACCAAAATCCAACCTTAGCCAATTCAAGCCTAATTCTACACCGGACCTCCAAATTCAATTCCGACTGCGCTCCTAAGTCACAAATCATCCCCCGAAACTAGTAGAATCATCGGAAATCCATTCCGAGCCTTCTAACTCATAAGTCAACATTCGGTTGACTTTTCCAAACTAACCTTCTCATAAAGAGACTTATTGTCTCATTTCTAACCGAACTCTAACCGAATTACTTCAAATTCTCCAAACACATATAGTGAAACATATAGAAGCATAAAACGGGGAAAACGGGGCGGTAACTCCCGTAACGACGGGTCGGGTCGGGTCGTTACATATATACTACTAGTCATGCGTTAGATATAATATATTCTAATAATTGCCATGATTGAAAATCTAAGTGAGAGACTTTTGGGATATATACTATTAATCATGTATTTAGATATAGTATTTATTATAGAACAATTATTTGTTTAATTTTGATAAAGATTTAAATAGATCATACATTTATCTATTTCTTCGTTTACTTGTATGGTAGATGATTTATGTATAGATGTAGCTTATACACGAAAGATTAAACCATTGGTTTTTATAAGTTATAAAGTTTAAGTTCACAATCTAAGATGAAAATTGGACACACCATCGAAATGATTGTAGCATAAGATTAAATATAATTTATCTTGATGATGTAAATGATATAGTTCCCACTTCTTGTACTAATACATTTTATATGTATTGATCGGACTAAGTAGAGATAAGTATTTTATACTAACTTAACAAAATAAATTATGTAGTTCGTTAAATATATTTATACTCTTAATTTTGATATAATTATTGTTAGTTACGTGTGTTATTTATTATTTTATTTTATTAAAAAACGAGATTCTTTGTGGGTCAATATGTCTGATAAATTAGATTTTATAACAATATACATTGGTGAAGTAATAATTAGCTGATGGAATCTATGTATATGTCTAAAGATTGATGATACACTTTTGTGAAAGCTTATAAGTTTTCATATGTATATCGGGCAAGTGGATTTTATATCAGTAAAATGAAATAAAGTTAAGAGAAAATCTAAAAGAAATAATTAATGAATTAAACTGTCACTACTTTAATTTATTTTATTAGTATCTGAATGATAACATAGGGAGACAGATAAGGTTTAACGTAAGAATTTCGAAATTAAATTGAGGAGTGAAATTGCGAATGTTTAGTGGAATAATTAATATTTATTATGGTAAGATTAATCTCGATGTTTCCAAGTAAGTCTATAATAGTAAGTCTCGTTTATTAAATTTTGGAATTTTTACCTATCTATACTTCAATATAAACTTATTTCCTCCTCATAGAGAGGTTATTACTTAATTACATTAGCATATACAACTTACAATTTATAAACAAAATAATATATTAGATTCCAATCTTACCCGTTTTAGGCTTTATTGTTCTCTATTTTTCTTCTCCGTATAGATATTTTTCTCTCAATTCCTCTTCGATTCGGCTTTTGTAGATGAACATGCTTGGAGCTTTGAAGAATGTTGAACAAAAATGATTCAACTGGTTAAAAGCCGTAGAATACATACATACAGGAAACACCAATATAATTGGGTTAGCAGAATTTTTTGTAGATAAATACACAAGACATTGTCAACATGAGTGGCATTTGGTACTAAACTGAAACTAATTAACGGTGTAATTGAAACTAAACCGAAATATGATGTGCATACATGAGCTTAAACCCCATTGATAGCCATTAAAAAGCTTAGAAGCTTTGAATTCGAAAATTAAAATCTGCAAAATTATTATTTGTTTGGATTGAGTGTTATTGCAAATGATTAGGAATATCATTTGGAGTTTATATCTCAATTTTGAGAGAATTTGGTGAAGATTCTAGGTGATTTTGGTTGGAATTTTATATTGTAACTCGAAAAAGAAGATATAAATAAACTGTATATATTTTGTATGTTGAGTGTAGAAACGGTATACAAAATATCTATAAATTACATAACTGTGTACAAGTTGTCTATAAATCATATGTAAATTGTAGTTACTGACCAAATTCTGTAAAAAAAATTTATTTAAGTTGTAGAAAAATTGTAGATTTTACAGTATTTGTACACATTTTGCAAAAAATTTAGTTACTTTCTGTAAATATAAAAACGTAGATAAACCAGGTAAATAAGTTTAAAATCTCGTATATATAAGTTTTATTTTGTTGCCCCTCTTATGCCTGAATAATTAGGAATTAAATGGAATCTAATTTCTTGGTGAAAAATAAAGACCTAGCAGGATTGAAAAAGACTTTTAAATCCTAAAACCTATGGCTATATAAGGGGTCTTATGCCACAATTGATGGATGCGTTTTTCATACAATTTTACACCAAAAGGTCACACGTTTTTCCTTAGAAAATTCGCTTACACGAGTTTTGCGAATTCCAAGTATTGTTCGGGTACCACAACAAAAGATCGTGTAATCGGAGGATGATTGTTGGCCAAGACTCAAATTCATTATCTACTCCTCCGAAAGTGCGATAGTACCAAGCGAGAATCTCACGACTCAACATAGATTATTAGTGATGGACTTAGAGATCGTGAGGAAGAGGAGGAAGAGGGTCGTATATGGTCAACCCAGGATCAGGTGGGGTGCTTTGGCTAGTGACAAAGCACATGAGTTGGGGTGGGGGGTGGGGTTGTTGGCTATGGGAGCATGGAAGAGCAGCAGGGACGCGAGCTGTATGTGGACCACGACAACGGAGTGTATTAGAGTAGATGCGAGACAAGTGTTAGGGTCTCGAAGGGTTTCTCTGGCGGCCGCAAAGTTGACTGGTGGTGGAGTGAGGAGATACAACAGAAAGTGGAAGCCAAGCAAGCGACGTACTTGACGCTTATAGAGAGCATGGATGAGGAGGCGAAGAGGATGAACGTGGAGGGGTATATGAGGGCTAAGAAGGAGGCGAAGTTAGCGGTTATTGCAGCTAGGATTGTGGCGTTTGTATGAAGAGCTTGGGGCCAAAGGCGGGGACAAGAAGATATACAGGCTAACCAAGGTGAGAGAGAGGAAGGCCCGTGATCTGGACCAAGTTAAGTGTATCAAAGATGAGGAAGGTAAAATTTTGATGGAAGAGGCTCAGATTAGATGAAGATGGCAGACATATTTCCATAAACTCCTGAACGAATAGGGTGATAGGGACATTATGCCGCGCGACTTGGAGCACTCCGAGATGCGCCAGGATTATGGGTATTATAGGCGCATAAGAGTAGAGGAGGTCGATGGGGGTTATGCGTAAGATGCACAGGGGTAGAGCTACCGGGCCAAATGAAATACTTGTGGAATTTTGGAAGAATGCGGGTAGGGCAGGTTTGGAGCGGCTCACTAGGCTGTTCAACGTCATTTTTAGTACGTGGTGTGACCGAACCTCAGAGAGAGGCTGCCTACGTATCCTTTCGGAATCAAGTCGAACGTAGTTCAGGAAACTCTGTTTTGATTTTCTTTTGTTTTTTTAATTTTGTTTTTTTGTTTTCTTTTGTTTTTTTTGTTTTTCTTTTTTTGGTTTTTTTTCTTTCTTTTTCTTCCTTTTCATTTTTTAATAATAACTTCCAGATTCCAAAGAGGGTAATCAAAAAGAGAGAACCGACTCAAAGCGTTTGCAAAAGGGTTCATGGTGTTTGGGCAGCGAGAAAGAAAGCCTCCGTCATGCCAATCAGAAAATGTTAATACCAAGTAATGAGTTAATTATTGTAACTTTTGACTGCATCTGCGTTGACTGTTATCTCGGGGACATTTCCTTCGATGTCTCCCAAATACAATGCTCCATTTGGCAATACTCTTGTTACAATGTATGCACCTTTTCAAATTGGAGCAAATTTTTCCTTAGCTTCTTTATGATGCGGGAGAATATGTCTCAGGACGAGTTGCCCCACTTCAAATTTCTTGGGACGTACTTTTTGTTGTAAGCATGGGCCATTCTTTGGTGTACAACTACCCATGGTAGCCTCCGGCCAATCACTTTTCATCAATCAAAGATAATGTTTTAATCGGGTCTTAACTTAATCTTCGTCAGTAGTCTCGGCTTCAACAATGATCCGAAGAGAGGAAATCTCATTTTCGTTTCAATTCTTTGTTTATTTTCTTACAAGACTTATCTTCAACACATTATGCTTCTTGGTTCATTATTTTGAAATCTGACAGTGTTTTAGGATTTGGGCATGAAGTCCGCAAGCATGTCATGTTATTAAAATCTGCATTAACACAACTGAAAAAAGAATAAGTAAGGGACAAGATTAAGAAAAGAGAAATTCATGGAAGATGGAATATTGATTTCATTTCTTTGCATTTTAAGATATAAGGGTTTATATTAGAAAGTAAGACAATAAAGTAAAACATCTGAATTACACCCTGAAATAAAACGGACGCAAAAAGGACAGCAAGACCGACTACCGAGATTCCTATCTGACGGAGAACTTTTCATAGCTTGGCGACCGTTTTAGGTTTCTCTTCTGTCGCGACAATGGATACAATGGCTTTTAGTGCCGGATCAAGCTCCCTATTACCACACATCATTCCAACGACTGGCCAATTGTTGTGAGTAGGCAAGGGATCGTTTGTCACAGTAGGGGCCTCTTCTTCCATAAAAACTATTGCATTTACCTCAATGAGGTCCTCCACTGCTCTTTTGAGATTCCAACAGTCCTCAGTATCATGTCCGGTTGCTCCAGAATGGTATTCACATCTAGCATCAGCTCGGTGCGAGGGGGACTCGGGGTTTAGCCTGTTCGGGGCCACTGGCTGCTGCAGACCTAGCCTGGTTAGCTTTTGGAACAAACTTGAATACGATTCACCGATAGGGGTGAATTGATTCCTTCTGGGAGGCTCTCTTGGGCGGGGATTGTATTGGGGAATATTTTGTTGGAGATTATATGGATCTTGGTAGGGACGAGCATTTCTGGGAGGTGGAGCTCGGCTTTAGGTGTGATTTTGTGGCCGCGTGTAAGGTTGTGCGTCCATCACCGCATAGTGAGGCGGTGCCAAGGCATATGCAGCATCATGATGCGGGTAGTAATGTTGCAAAGTTCTGGGTAGCATATATGATTGGCTGAATGACCCGGAGGCCTCCCTCGAGCTTGAAGCCATCATGGCTCCCTCTTCTCTCTTGTTTCTATTTGTCAAACCCCCCGACCCATTCTGGATGTCCTGCGATGTGGCTTTCAAGGCGGCCTGACTCAATATTTTTCCCGTCTTCATGCCATTCTCAATTATTTCTCCAATCTTAATCGCCTCAGGAAAAGGTTTGCCAATGGCGGCTAACATGTAATGGAGGTAATCAGGATCCTGAGCTTGGAGAAAATAGTCAATCATCTCCGGCTCTTTCATTGGTGGTTTGACCCTAGCAGTCTGCTCCCTCCATTGATTGCATATTCTCTGAAGCTTTCTGTTGGTTTCTTCTTTATGTTGACAAGAGAGGAGCGGTCAGACACTATATCGATATTGTACTGAAATTGTTGGACAAAATCTTGAGCCATGTCATTCCAAACGTGCCAGTGAGAGATGTCCTGATCTATGAACCACTCAGAAGCAATTCCTGACAAACTTTCTCCAAAATAGGCCATGAGTAATTCTTCTTTGCCTCCTGCTCCCCTCAATTGGTTACAATACCTCTTCAAATGGGCCACAGGATCACCATGACCGTCATACTTGTCAAACTTGGGCGTCTTGAAGCCGGGTGGCAAATGAACATGGGGGAACATGCATAGATCGTTGAACGAAACACTCTTATGGCCTCCTAAGCCCTGTATGTTTCTCATGGCTTGTTCCAAGCTCTTCATTTTTCTGGCCATTTCCTCTTGTTCCATATTCTTGTCGGGCTTTTCAATCACATGTTCTGAGAAGTATGCTTGTATGAATCTGGAACATTGAAAGTCACTTCCTGAGAGTAATGTTGGGCATCATGAGCATTGAGTTGTGGATCGTTGTTGGACTTTTGAGTAAGAGCCGGTTGAGGGACAGTAAAAGTATGGACAATGGGTACAGTAGGTGGGTCATTTCTCAGAGGTGCGGTTGGAGGACGTGGAATGGAGGTACTGGGGATAGTGGGAAGGTTAATGCTCGGACTGAATCCAAGTTGGTACGATGGGTTACTTGTTATGGAGATAGGCACTTGAGTTGCAACTGACACATTATGAAGATTATCCGAAGGCCCTATGGTTAGTGGGGGTGGTGCCTGTCCATTCACCCAGGCTTGGTACATCTCCGCCAATTGTTGCTTCAGCACTCTTACTTCTTCAACCAATCCCGAACCTTGTTCGACCAATTGTCCATGGACATCATCATTATGTGACTCATTCTCGCTATTGTTTGCCATTCTACTTTTCCTTTTGATCTCGTGTTGTAAGGGTGAGTCGCGAGTTTAAACCACAAACCAACCACCTTTGTTTAACTTTGTCTTTTAAAATGACAAACAACAAACGTGTTAGAGTTAGGCATTTTGCAAATATTAATCACACATTGTATGTCATGCATCTAATGCCATTTTCATTTCTAAAATGAGCTTGGAAGGCTTCATGCTTCATCCCGACATATTGGTCTATTTCCTTTTTAATGTAACGCTCTTTTTTCTTTCCTCTTTTTTTTATTTTTATTTTCTCTCAAATTTTTCTTTCCTCTTTTATTTTTATTTTTATTTTTATTTTCTCTCAAATTTCTCTTCTCTCTTTTTTTCCGATTAATTATGGCTATGATCGCATCCGATGAGGATTGCCTACGTATCATGATGCCGCATGAATTAGACCATTACGTAGTTCAGGGAAGATCAATAATAAAATAAATAAACTAACTTTAAAAAAATCTAATCGTAAAAGCTCCTAAAAAGGAAAATATTTTTGAACTTTGAATTCTCTATCTCTTTTTTTATTTAAAATTTCGAAAGAAAGACTTCTAAACAAGAAAAAAAATATTTTTGGTAATTTTCGAAAGAAAGTAATATTTTTTGGATTTCGATTTTTTTTTGAATTTTTGGGAGAAAGACTTCTAGAAAAGGTGGAAAATATTTTTGAATTTTTGAATTTGGCATCTTAAAGAAAGACTTCTAAAGAAGGATTAAAGGAGAGCATTTTCTTTTTTGGATTTTTGAAAATTAGGGGCCGGACCCGATGAAGGTTGCCTACGTATCTCACATCCGGTGAGAATCAAACCCGCGTAGTTCGTAAATATTTCAGGAATAGGATGACACTTTTTTGAAAAATTCAGGGTTATTTTGTAATAATCTTTTTGGGGTAAATACCGAGATATTTTTAGAAACAGGGTAAACTTTCTCTCCTATTTTCTCCCTTCTGGTTTTCCCTCAATTTTTAAATTTTTATTTTTATTTTATATTTTTTTTAGAAACCGGTCAATATGCACAAGCCGAATCAAACATAATGCACAAGTAGCACATAAGATGCATCAGGATGGTCTTGCAATTCTCGGGTACACCTGTCCTAGACGGACCCAACCCCTGTGTTGAGTCCCCAAAGTCGAATACACATGATGCAAACAAATGTTCCTACTAGGGACCGGCATGAGGCTACGTTATTCTAGGTTTAAATCCTAGGGGGAGTGTTTTAGACCTGGCTTACCCAAGCGGGCAGCTCGAGACGAGGTGGGGACAACGTACAGGGAGCACGAAAGTCTACCCGACCTAGTTACTTGACCCAGCCTCGTTCTAATTAGTATGACTTCTAACAGAAAAGTGGGCCACGCGCACGTGTGCACCATAAATTCAGAAGACTCAGAAGGGAGGCGTAAGAAGACAGTTTAATACAATTCAAATAATATCAAAGCGGTAAATAAGCAGCAATTAGAATATTAGGCCCAAAAACACAGTAATAACATCAAATTAATAAAGCCAAGTATAGATCACATTACAAGCTCGAATTCTAAACCTTGAACAACAGTTCTGGGTTATGTCCCCAGCAGAGTCGGCAGTGCTGTCACACCTCTTTTTTCCCCGCAATCCTATTACGAGGTTGAGTTAGAAGAGTTTTTCCAATTAAAGTGACATTTTGAAAAGGGATTATTTATTATTTAGAGTCGCCACTTGGAATTGAGTTTTGGTGTTCCAAGTCACCTTTTATCAAAAGGAATGTTTGACTCCTAATTTATGGTCTACGAAAAAAACAGAAGACTGATTAAGGAATTCTGTTAACCGAGAGGAAGGTGTAAGGCACCCCTCGAGTCCCGTGGTTTTAGCACGGTCGCTTCATTGACTAATGTAAGACTTAAATCAATTTGTTAGATATTCTTGTATTTTATTGATTATGGCTTATCTATTACCGCTTAATTAATTATAGTATTTTTTTTATGTGTTCACCTAAGTGTGGTACGCACACAAGATATTTTTCTTTGATGTTGGATGTTAAACCAAGGTACGGGAATGTACACATGGTTAAAACATAATTATTTTAAATTTAAGGGCATCGAGACGCTGGAATATGCACATGATCCTTTTATTATTTAAGCGTATCAATCTAAGGTTCGGGTATGAACACATGGGCTAATATTGAAAGCATCTAAAGTTTTCTAGCCTATTTATAGTATTTCATTCCTAAGCTTGAGATTATTGTGAAAGTTCAAAGTTATGGAATGGATTTATGGAGAAGTATGGAACTTAATTACCACGATTATTTACAAAAAGAGTTACTCTACTAAGTTATGAAAATATTTGCCATTATGATTATGGGAGAAATATGAACTGGCTTATAAATTTTATTATCATGGACCTGGCCGAATCTTATCATTTAGCCCATTTGTCTATGTTCAAACTTAAATTTACTTCTGGCTAAACTATACTGCCCATTAATCAACAATAAAAAAACTTCTCATAGTATATTAAAAAATAATTGGCATGCAACTTATCGTTATTGAAGTTTTGCGACATAAATATGCATTTCTAATCTATCTATCTATATCTATATCTATATCTATCTATCTATCTATATCTATATTATTATAAAAGCATGAATACAATGTCGGTTTACAAAAATAACCTTATAATATTAAGAATAATAACTCATAATAAAAGGGTATAACCGGAATTCTAGATATTAGCCTTATAATCCTATTAGTTTTAAGATATAGTACTACACGTTAGGAATCCTACATGATTACCTTTAGGAATCCTATTAGTATAATTACTTTCTGTCCATACATCTTAAACCAAATATATCACATAATTATTTTGAATATTCATGTAAGGATTGATATCTAATAATTGAAGGTGATATCACATAATTATTTTGAATATTCACGCAAATATTGATATCTAATAATTATAGGTGCATTGAAGATCACGTACAATAGTAGAATCTACTAATTAGAACTTGAGTAGAATACAAATTTGGATAAAAATAGAAGATCCAAAAGTATTTAACTAGCTTCCTAATAGTCAATCAGATGTCTACTTCAAGGATTTAAACTCTAGTCCAAGGTAAAAATTGAGGGTAATTATTTAAATGACTAAGACCATATCTTCAAAAATTTCATTCTTTTGGTTCAAAAAAATTGTTTAAAATTTAAGAAACATAAATAAAAAATAAATTTTATTTTAAAAAGACAAATAATGGAACTGAAAGATTTTCAAACGGAGGTTAAAAAAAACCATTTCTTCAAATAACTTATTTCTTGTATATATTTTTCCTTAAGTTAGTTTTATTATAAAAGCGTGAGAAAATGTTTGTTACAAAATAACCTTTTAATATGTAAGCATAGTAAAACTTCACATAAAAGAATATAACCAGAATTCTGACATTACCTTCTAATCCTATCAGTTTTAGGACATAATATATAACTACACGTTAGAATCCTACATGATTACATTTTAGGAATCCTATTAGCTATAATTATTTCGGGCATATATATTATATATATATAATATATATATTAATAATATATATAAATTATATATATATATATATATATATATATATTATATATATATATATAATATATATAAGAGTAAACCTAAATACCATTAGGAACACGTTAGATTTCTTATTAGTATAATTATTTTCGGGATATGGACATACTTTTAGCCATGTAATCCTATTACTTTTAGGATATACTTCTTAAAAATTCTTATTACTAATTTAATTTGAAAACATATTATAATATCTTATTACTAATTTAATTTTAGAATATATTACATTGTAAAATCCATTTAGAAAAAGGAGAGCCACTATTATTATAAAAGCATAAATACAATATTAATATACCAAAATAGCCATAAAATATTAAACTGAATAACTCATACGGAAAGGACATAACTGCAATAACATATTTTTTGGAATACAATATATTCTATGCTAATTTTTAATATTTAAGATTTTAAAATTAATAAAATTTGTCTATTCAATTCTTATTAAAAATTTGCAGGAAGGTTTAATAAAATCAATTTCATCAGAATCCTCCGTATTGGCAATACACTACCACTCCATAATGTCCAATACCTCAAAAAAGTAAAGTAATATACTGCATAAAGAGTTGATATTGAGAAAAAAATGCCCCAACGATAATATATTTTTTATATTATATTTGAACTATTTTTGCACTCAAATAATACTTTTTTTAATTAATTTTTTGTATAATATTAAAAAATATCCAATTATAAACAACAGCTAAGAAAATATTTAAGAATATAAATGTGTGAGAAAGAGAGAAAAAAATATTTAGTAAGAGCCAATATCACTAATGATTCTACAGACATAACGATCTAAAAGTGAAATGTCAAATCAATCTTTTACTCTTTGAAGATAAAATTTATGGTGGATAAAATTATAATTAAGATTAAATATTCAAAACAACAGATGAACTAATATGAAGATCTGAATCAACATAGAATAAATTATTTTTTTATTAAAATCAAATAATTAAAATTTTTAATTAATTATTTAGCAAGAGAATTCAATTCAATTAATTTTTAAATTCATCACACAAGTAAAATTCTTATTCAAGTTAAAAAAAAAACTTAGGGTACATAAATTTATTTCATTAAAAGAGCATTAGAACACAAAGTAAAAAGGTTAATATATTATTAAGAATCAAAATGCTATACAAGTGCCTAAGGAAGCACAATGAACGCTAATCCTAAACAAGAACAAGTTTTCAAGACTATATTATAAAGAGTCGGCTCTGCTACGATGGCATTACTTGCAAATATCATATCAAGAGGCATGACACTATTAGCAATAATAGCAAGTGGTGTACCAATAACGATTTTATTGTGAGGCCACCCAGTTTAGATTTAATATACCTCTGCAAACAACTTAAATAACCATCACAAATATATCAAAGCAGAGCAATTGTGCTAAATTTATAAAGAAAGCAAAATTGATAATATGGGATGAAGCACTTATGACTAAGTGTCAAACGGAGTTCTGGAGATATATTGGATATAATAAACCGTTTGGTGAAAAATTAATGGTTTGGGAGGTAATTTATGTCAAGTACTACCAGTAGTTCCAAAATTCATAAAAACAAAGACTGTAAAAGCTAGCTTGCCAAAGTTATACTTTTGGCCTCAAATGGAAAAGATTCTTACAAGAAATATAAAATAAGAAGAGATCCATTATTCAGCGTCTTCTTGCTTTGTGTCGGAAACGAATAAGAGCATCCAATGAAAGATGATTTCTTCAACGCTTGGTTATCAATCCCAATGGTAATAGTATGCATTTAATAAGATAAATATTTCTATCATTGGATTAAAAAATAATTTGTGCAAATGCATGATAGAATTAAAAAGACATCTTCGATAACAGAAATTAATATGTTGATCAACTAAATAAAAGGTTGATTGCAAAATTTATAGCAAGAATAAAATATTTTTCTATTTTTGACTCAGTAGAAAAGAATACCAATAATTGCTACCAAAAAGAATACTTAAATACTTTAATACGAAACGGCTTTCTACCATACATGTTTGTTGTCAAGTTTATTATTTCTTACGTATGTTAGTGTCACCATATGTATAATATACTAAGTTAATCTTCCATTGTATATAGGTTGATTTTGAAGAAAATATGCCCATCAAGCTACTGAAAAGCTTAAATACGCCGAAAAGCTTATGTAATAGCACACAAATGGTATATAAAAGTTTTAACAATAGCGTCATACATACAAAAATTATGATACTGGTCAATGTGTTTCTAAGTATATTCTTATCCCTGAATTCAACTTTCGTCTTCCACAACTAAGGATTATCCTTTTAAATTTGTGTGAAAATATTTTTTAGTATGTTTATATTTTGCAAATATAATAAATAAAGCACAAGGACAAACATCCTAAATATCGGAATATATTTACTGCAATATGTTTATAACTTGCACGAACAACTGTATGTTGCACTTTCAAGAGGGATATCATGAAGATCGACAACAAGAGTGCTGGTTAAGGTAGAGCAACCAACATTAGGAGGAAACATACACAAAAAAATATTGTCCACAAAGAAGTGTTCGTTAAGATACCATCACATTAAATACTTTTAAACTATAATACATAATTATCTAACTAACATGATAAAATTAATCATTTGTGTAAGTTTTGATGATGTCCTTTTATTTTAAATTCATGTATTATATAAATATAATAATATTTTCCGACATTTAGATGATTGTTGTATTATTATACATTAAAATTTTGTTATTAATTAAATTTTATTGTTCCTTCATATAATAAATATATAAATCATCACGTGTCATTATTAACGTGCAACACACGTTCACAGATACTAGTTACCATTAAACTTATCTAGGCAACGAAACCATCCAAACAGTATAGAAACTAATAATCAAAAGAAGCAAAGAGAATAAACTATCCAAATCCAAGCTCATGTTTTATAAAGCCAGAACCAAATATAAATAACATTAAAATCAGATCGCGATGGAAAAGAGAAGGCATATATACAATAACTGAATAACTCAGAAGAAACAATATTATATTTTTATTCACGAACATAAAATGAAACAGTGTAGAATTGGACCTTAATGGAGCTAGAAAAAGGGGACAGTGAACAGGAACCACGACCTCAAACGGAAACCTCCAACCGGCGATCTCGACGCCGACGAACTCAACTTTCGGAGCTGCTGTTTTTGTGCTAAAAAAAGAGAGGATGTTTTCGACCGAGTTTTTCGGCAGATTTTGGGGTGTTTTTGAAGCTGCTTTCAGCTGAGTTTAGGTGACCAAACAGTGAGGTTTTAAAGCTGATCTATGGCAGGAAAACATGAGCTATCATTGCCTTCAAATGATAAAGAGCTAAGCATGAGAATGGCGGTGGAAACAAAATGTTCTTTGGGTGGAAAACGCTGCTCACTCTTTTATTGTCCGGCTCTCAATTATCTCTTTTCATTTTTTTCACTAACTCAATTTTCTGTTTTCTCTCGTTTTCAAAGTTTTCTCTTTTTTCAAATCTTCCTCTCGTCCGTTCTTTCTTTTTTCCTTTTTCCAAAGATCCCCCTACTAATCTAAATGTATGCCTTATATAGAGAATGTGTAATAGTGTGTGTTGATGGAGAAGAAGAGTGGGAAGATGGGGATCGTGTGTGTGTGTGTGTGAAGGAAACGGGGATATGGGGATGGAACGTGAGGAGTCATGGATGAGTTGAAATTAAATTTGTTACAAACTTTTTAAACAAATCATGTTAGTTGCTGCTTCTTTCTTCTTCTTCTTTTTTTTTTTTGTTTATTTTCTTTTATTAAATNTATATATATATATATAAATAAAATTTTTGTAGTTTTTAATTTTCTTAATAAAACCTATTAAGAGTAAGATAAAAGTTTAAAATATTAACATTAGACCTAAAAGAAATATTTACACTAAAATAGTATAGAATTTGGGTGTGGTCAAAATTAGTTGTTCACACCACTGATTGAAATCTTCCAACAAATTAGGATCAACATTGTCACCAATAACCTTTTCCAAAGCATCCTGAACCAAGTCTGTACCCAATAGCCTAGCCTCACCCGGCTCAAACCAACCCAATTGAGACCGACACCGCCTCCCATATAAAGCCTCATACGGAGCCATCTGAATGCTCAACTGGTAGTTATTGTTGTAGGAAACTCCGCAAGCGGCAAGAACTGATCCCAAGAACCCCCAAACTTCATCACACACGCACGAAGCATATCCTCCAATATCTGAATAGTGCGCTCGGACTGTCCTTCCGGCTGAGGGTGAAATGTTGTACTCAACTCAACCTTTGCGTGCCTAACTCACGCTGCACGGCCCTCCAGAACCACGATGTAAAACTGCATACCGGGTCAGAGATGATGGATACCGTCATGCCATGAAGTCCGACGATCTCGCGAATATAGACATGATCCAACTCCTCTGAAGAATAAGTAGTCACCACTGGAATGAAATGAGCCGACTTGGTCAACCTATCCATAATCACCCAAATTGCATCGAACTTTCTCTGAGTCCGTGGGAGCCCAACAACGAAATCCATAGTAACCCGCTCCCATTTCCACTCTGGAATCT
Source organism: Nicotiana attenuata (assembly GCF_001879085.1). Lineage (NCBI taxonomy): Eukaryota > Viridiplantae > Streptophyta > Magnoliopsida > Solanales > Solanaceae > Nicotiana > Nicotiana attenuata. The sequence continues at coordinate 1,770,209 of NC_031997.1, read as the reverse complement.
CTAGCCTCTGAAGCAATCCACCCGGCCGCTGGTGCTCATACTTCACCTACTGACAATTTAGGCACCGAGCTACATACTCCACTCTGTCCTTCTTGTTTCTCCTCCACCAATAGTGCTACCTCAAGTCCTGATACATATTGGCGGCACCCAGATGAATGGAGTACCGCAAACTGTGAGCCTCTTGAAGGATCAACTCACGCAAACCATCTACATTGGGCAGACATAGCCTGCCCTGCATCCGTAACTTTCTCCACTCCAAGATCAAATAACAGGTTGAGCAGGTTATCTTTTACAATATAAAGCGCCTTCTTCCTATTTAAAGGTATAAAAAAAACCAATTAAAATGTATTGGCAAATGGAAATCCATAAATTCTATGCCCTCCATAATATGAAAAAAGTGTAGAAACTAACCTCCTTGAAACCGCATCGATCCCAAAAGATAACCACTGATTGAAATCTTCCAACAAATTAGGATCAACATTGTCACCTATAACCCTAGTAAATGAATGCTTGATGTTGAAAATTGAGGGAGGTCTAACAGAACTGCTTTCACCAGAACTGAAATAAGGGACAAAGAGAGATCTGGCATGCTTTCCAGGAACCCTTGTTCTTCATTGTTGTAGAGGGGTTGTTCCATCTTCGTTAACCTCGCCAAACTTAACTATCTGTGAAAAGTTCTTAGGCAACTCAAAATCACCAAGGGTTATTGGCCTTTTTCCATACTTGTAATCATTGTCCGAGTCAGCTACATTGACGAACTCGACTGGTTCACCTACAAAGTTAACATAAATAAGATGTTGATAAAATGTAAGGGCGGCAAGTGGGCCGTGCCAGTCTAGCGGGCCGCGGTCTCGGTCCCTAAATAAATGGTTCAAATAGTCCAGGGCTATAGGAATCAGCTCGAGATCGGGCCCACTAACTCATGGTCCCAGGCTAAACGAGCCGGGCCCGCGGTCCAAACGAGCTAAATGGGCCCAACGGCTATGCAGTAATTTTTTTTAATTAAATACAACTTAGAGACAAAAAGATGTTTAAAAAAAAATCTAAGGCAATGCCTTGTAATTTTATTATAGAATTGTAACCTAATTTTTTAATTCAAGTTTAAACTCCTAATTTACAAATTTTTAGATTATGGCCGTTGTCCAACGACTAATTTTCAATAATAGTCTTTGGGACCATTTGACTTGCAAATTGCGTACAAGTTACATGCTAATTTTTGAATTGGAATTTAAAGACAAAAATATTGTAAAAAAAATTCAAAGCAATGCCTTGTAATTTATTATAGCAATAAAAAATATGACAACATCTTTCTTAGTCTTCCTCCCCCCTATGGAATAAGCACCACAATGTGCTAATACCGCCATTGAGAAGAAAAGGGAACTAATCAAGAAGTGCCAAAATACAAGTTACATTAAATTTTTGTTAATACAAGTTACTTGCTATCTCTTACAAACTTCATAAATTCTTCAAGGTACGGAGGAAGTTCTGTTGGTGGTGGCGGAAATGTAGCTTGTTCATCGCCGCTTCCATTGTCGAACGAAGCAACATCCTCAGTAAGTTCAGCTAGCATTTCTTCTAAGCTTCGTCTATCTCTGGTTGTGATTCAGCAAGTCCGAAATTTCTTCTTTCTGAACGGATCCAGTATCTAAAAATTACTATTTTTTCAAGCTATCCCTCATAGACTGTCTATGATTATCGATCTGAAGTCTTGCTTGACTGAAAGCGTTCTCCGATGCCAATATTGAAGCTTGAATAGTTAAAATATCTTGGGTCATTCTTAAAATAATCGGAAAATATTTTTCTTTGTCCTTCCACAATTGCAAAATATAAAAGGTGTCGTCGGGATTCACTTCCTCGAGTTGCTGCGACAAATAAACTTCAAGCTCATTTAGTTTTGAAAAATCATTACTATTAGAATTAAAATAACCCCTAAACCCCGCGCAAACACGTCTTACTCCCGCAGTTCTTTTAGAAGATTGAGAATCAGAAGTAAAAAAGAGTTGGAACATTTGGTCTAGCCTGATTGACACGATCCCAAATTCCCTCCGTACGATGTGGTGATGGTACCTAGTCTCTAAGACTAGGTAAGCCTAACATTCATGCTGAAATAACTGAAATAATGTTTAGAGTCTCAAAACTCAACAACTAATGATAATAGAATCTCCACAAATCAGTATATACATAATTGCCCAAAACCTGGTGAAATACAAGTCACAAGCTCTATGAAGTGGTACTGAATATCTCTATACATCAGTGGCTAATAAGGGATAAGGAAATAAAGTAAATTAGGTAGAGGGGGATTCCGAGGCCTGCGAACGCCGGCAGGTATACCTTGAAGTCTCCGAGATTGAGCTCTTACTAGTGCCTAGTCTGGTAAGAGGTATCTGGATCTGCATAAAAAATGTGCAGAAGCGTAACATGAGTGCCCTACAATGGTACCCAGTAAGTGCCAAGCCTAACCTCAGTAGAGCGGTGACGAGGTCAGGTCAAGGCCGTACTGGACTAAATAAGAAACTGAACAAGTGTATAATAGTAAAAATAATGACAATAATAGAAATGAGACAATTAAAGAAGCATATCGAGATTTACCGAACTAAGACAAATAGTACTTCACAGAAGAAAATAAGGGATACTATGACACGAATCAAACAACAAAAGTACAAGTGAAGAAATGGAAAGTATCAACAAGAGTCACTACGAGGCACCGCCTCGTAGTCTCAAATCACAAATCAATTCACAACCTTTCCCTCGATTCTAATGCCGAGCAGCTCGAATCTAGCCAAAATAACTTCAGACCATAAATATAAACTATAGGAAGCTAATTCGAATAATAAAGTTATGATCTTTGCAAGAAATAAAAAGACAACCTGGGCCCACGTCTTGGAGCCCGACCAAAATTACAAAATCCAAACACCCATTCGATAACGAGTCCAACCATACAAGAATTACTCAAATTTGACCTCAAATCGCCTTTCAAAATTCAAAAATTTAGTCTAGGAAGTTTTTATCATTTCCCCCCAAATTTCCAACTCAAATCCCTAACTAGATGATGAAAATAGTAATAGATTCATGAAATATAGTCCAACCCGGGTTAGAATCTCTTACCGCAGCAATCTCCTTGAAGAATCCTCAAAGAATTGTCTCACACCGAGCTCTTTAGGTCCAAAATATGAAAAATGAGATGAACCCTCGTTTTTGAACTTTAAATTCTACCCAGGTATTATCCTTCTTCGCGATCGCAGGAACTGCTTAGCGATCGCAAAGTACAAAGTCTCAGGCTGCCAAATTATCACTCCACGAACGCGAAAGTCCACACGTAAATGCGACACACTGTGTCCACAAGCTACGTGATCGTGGAATACTTCACTTGATCGCGATAAATAAGAACGCATGGGCCTGCAGCCTTCTCTTCCTTCTTCGCGGACGCAATATCCTTCACACGTTGGCGATGCACTGAAGACCAACCCTCCGCGATCGCAGACCTACTCTCGCAATCGCATAGACAAATTTCCCTTAGTGCGAAATAGCTCTTCGTGATCGTGACTTTCCCCGTCGCGATCGCGTATAAGAAAACTATTAGGAACAGATTCAGTAGTCTTCAATGTTCCGAAATGCACCGAACATGGTCCGAATTACACCCGAGGCCCCCGGGACCTCAACCAAACATACCAACAAGTCCTAAAAAATCATACAAACACACTCGAAGCGTCAAATAACATCAAACAACACTAGAACCAGAAATTGTGCATCGATTCATCCCAAATCTGATTGACATCAAATTTTGTACACAATTCATAAATGACATGACGGACCTATTCCAACTTCCGGAATCAAAATCCCACCCCGATATCAATAAAGTTAACTCCCGGTCAAACTTTCCAACCTTCCAAACCTTCAACTTTCCAACTTTCGCCAATTCACGCCGAAACAATCTACGGACCTTCAAACCAACAGCCGGACACACTCCTAAGTATAAAATCACCGAGCGGAGCTATTGGAACCATCAAAACTCCATTCTGGAGTCGTCTACATAGAAGTAAAACTACGGCAAACTCTTACAACTTAACCCTCCAACTAAGGGACTATGTGTCCCATTTCACTCCAAAACTCACCCTAAACCAAAACCAAACCCCTGGCAAGTCACATAATCACAATATAACATAAAGGAAGCATTAATTAGGGGATATGGGATAAAATACTCAAAACAACCGGCCGGGTCATTACATCCTCCCCCTTTTAAAACAAATGTTCGTCCTTGAACGAGTGTAGAGATATACCTGAAGCGGTGAAAAGATGAGGATAACGGCTACACATATCATGCTCGGTATCCCAGGTCGCCTCCTCGACTAGTTGACCCCTGCACTGAACTTTCACTGAAGCAATTTTCTTCGATCTCAACTTTCGGACCTGCTTGTCCAAAATGGCCATCAGCTCCTCAACATAAGACAAATCCTTGTCCAACTAGACTGAGCTGAAATCTAACACATGAGACGGATCACCATGATACTTTCGCAGCATAGAGACAAAGAATACGGGATGAACTGCAGCTAGACTAGGTGGCAGTGCAAGCTTGTTGGACACTTCTCCAATCCTCTCAATAATCTCAAAAGTTCTGATATACCTAGGGCTCAACTTTCCCTTCTTCCCGAACCTCATAACACCATTCATGGGTGAAACCTGGAGCAAGACCTGCTCCCCAACCATGAATGCAACATCGTGAACCTTTTGGTCCGTATAACTCTTCTGTCTAGATTGGACTATTCGAAGCTGATCTTGAATTAATTTAAACTTTTCCAAAGCATCCTGAACCAAGTCTGTACCCAATAGCCTAGCCTCACCCGGCTCAAACCAACCCAATGGAGACCGACACCACCTCCCATACAAAGCCTCATACGGAGCCATCTGAATGCTCGACTGGTAGCAATTGTTGTAGGAAAACTCCACAAGCAGCAGGAACTGATCCCAAGAACCCCCAAACTCCATCACACACGCACGAAGCATATCCTCCAATATCTGAATAGTGCGCTCGGACTATCCTTCTGGCTGAGGGTGAAACGTTGTAGTTAACTCAACCTTGCATACCTAACTCACACTGTACGACCCTTCAGAACCGCGATGTAAACTACGTACCTCGGTCAGAGATGATGGATACCGTCACGCCATGAAGTCTGACGATCTCGCGAATACAGACATGATCCAACTGCTCTGAAGAATAAGTAGTCACCACTGGAATTAAATGAGCTGACTTGGTCAACCTATCCACAATCACCCAAATTGCATCAAACTTTCTCTGAGTTCGTGAGAGCCCAACAACGAAATCCATAGTAACCCGCTCCCATTTCTACTCTAGAATCTCTAGCCTCTGAAGCAATCTACCTGGCCGCTGGTGCTCATACTTCACCTACTGACAATTTACTCACCGAGCTACATACTCCACTATGTCCTTCTTGTTTCTCCTCCACCAATAGTGCTGCCTCAAGTCCTGATACATATTGGCAGCACCCAGATGAATGGAGTACCGCAAACTGTAAGCCTCCTAAAGGATTAACTCACGCAAACCATCTACATTGGGCAGGCATAGCCTACCCTGCATCCGTAACACAGTGTCACCCCCAATAGTGACCTCATTGGCATCGCCGTGGTGAACCGTGTCCTTGAGGACAAACAAAAGGGGGTCGTCATACTGACACCCTCTGATGTGATCGTAAAGAGAAGAACAAGAAACCACATAAGCCAAAACTCGACTCGGCTCCAAAACATCCAATCTAACAAACTGGTTGGCCAAGGCCTGAATATCCATTGCTAATGGCCTCTCTGCTACCCGTAAATATGCTAAATTGCCCAAGCTCTTTGACTTTAGACTCAAGGAATAAGCCACCACATTGGCCTTCACGGGATAATATAGAATGGTGATTCCATAGTCCTTAAGCAACTCTAGCCATCTCCGCTGCCGCAAGTTAAGATCCTTCTGTTTGAATAAATACTGCAGACTCTGGTGGTCGGTATGGACCTCATAAGGGACACCATACAAATAGTTCTGCCAAATCTTCAAGGCATGAACTATAGCTGCTAACTCAAGGTCATGGACAAGATAGTTCTTTCATGCACCTTTAGCTACCTAGACGCATAGGAAATTACCCTTTCGTCCTGCATCAACATTGCATCGAGTCCAACACCCGACGCATCACAGTATACACTGTAAGACCCGGAACCCGTATGCAATACCAACACTGGGGCTATAGTCAGAGCTATCTTGAGCTTCTGAAATCTCTCCTCACACGCCTCGGTCCACCTGAACAGAGCACCCTTCTAGGTCAATCTGATCATAGGTACAACATTAGATTAGAAACCCTCTATGAATCGGCGATAATACCCTACCAAACCAAGAAAACTCCAAATCTCGGTAGCTAAAGACGGTCCGGGCCAACTCTGCACTGCTTCAATCGTCTTTGAATCTACCTTAATCCCCTCACTCGACACGACCTGACCCAAAAATGCCACCGAATCAAGCCAGAATTCACACTTTGAAAATTTTGCATACAACTTTTCTCTCAAGGTCCGAAGCATGGTCCCCAGGTGCTGCTTCCTCTTGGCTCCAGGAGTACACCAAGATGTCATCAATAAACACAATGTCGAATGAGTCAAGATAGGGATGGAATACACTGTTCATCAAGTGCATGAATGCTACTGGGGCATTTAGTCAGCCCAAATGACATCACGAGGAACCCGTATTGACGATACTGAGCCTTGAAGGCAGTCTTCAGAATATCGGGCTCCCGAATCTTCAACCGATGATAAAATCAAGTTAATCTTTGAGAACACTCTAGAACCCTGCAGCTGATCACATAGGCAATCAATGCGTGACAATGGATACCTCTTCTTCACTGTAACCTTGTTCAACTGGCGATAATCAATACACATGCGCATAGAAATGTCCTTCTTCTTTACAAACACGACTAGAGCACCCCAAGGTGATACACTGGGCCGGATGAAACCCTTATCAAGCAACTCTTTCAACTACTCCGTTGACTCTTTCAACTCTGTTGGGGCCATACGATATGGTGAAATAAAAATGAGCTGAGTGTCCGACAATAAATCAATACCAAAATTGATATCTTTGTCGGGCGACATGCCTGGAAGATCCACCGAAAATATGTCTGGATAGTCCCTCACTATGAGAACTAACTTAACAGTAGGAGTATCAACACTGACATCTCTCACATATGCTAGATACGCATTACACCCCTTTCTAACCATCCAATGTGCCTTAAGGAAAAACACTACCCTGCTAGGAACATAACCCAAAGTACCCCTCCACTCCAACCGTGGAAAACCTGGAATAGCCAATGTCACCGTCTTGACGTGACAATCAAGGATAACATGATAGGGCGACAACTTGTCCATGCCCAAAATAACATAGAAATCTATCATATTAAGAAATAATAGATCATCTCTGGTCTTAAAACCACCAAGAACAACTAAGCACGACCGATGTACACGGTCAACAACAATGGAATCTCCCACATGCATGAACACATAGACAGGAGAACTCAAAGAATCAATGGATATACCCAAATACGGAGCAAAATAAGACGATACATAGGAATAAGTGGAGCTTGGATCAAATAAGACTGATGCATCTCTATGACAAATCGAAACAATACATGAGATAACTGAGTCGGATGCAACTACCTCCGTCCTAGTAGGAAGAGCACAATATCTGGCCTGGCCTCCTCCTCTTGGGCGACCTCTACCTGCCCGACCTCCATTTCTAGCTCGCTGTGCATGTGGAGTGGCAACTGGTGCGGTAACCAAGGCCTGAGAAGTCTGAGGGCCCTGTTGAAGACGTGGGGACTGAGTAGTTTGTGGAGGTGCACTATTCCTGAGTCTGAAGCAGTCTCTCACCATATGACGAGTGTCAACGCACTCAAAATAAGCTCTCGGAGGACATGGATGCTGAGGCTAACTCGGGCCTAGTCGGCTGGACAGACCGCTGAAAGCACCCCGTGCATGAGGTGCACTAGATAGTGGCGGTGCATAATGGGCAACCTGAGGCTTGGGAATAGCCAGAATACCACTGAAAGCTGGAAGTGCTTAATGAACAGGGAGCCTCACATAGCCCCTATCATGACGGGCTGCAACTCGGACATGGGCACCACTGTATGTGCTAGGATCTCGAGGCCTCTTGGCCTCTCTCTCCTCTCTCTCCCGAGCCCACATACCCTCAAATTTCCTAGTGATCTCCACTACCTACTGGTATGGTATGTCCATATCCAACACTCGGGCCATGCTGAATCTGATACCAGGGTTGAGCCCCCCGATAAACCGACAAACTCGCTCTTTGACAGTGGAGACTAAGGCTGGTGCATGCCTGGACAAATCACTGAAACAGACTGCATACTCCGATACGATCATAGCACCCTGGCGCAACTGCTCAAACTCTGCGCGCCATGCGTCCTTATGACTCTAGGGAACAAACTCGATCATGAACATCTCTGAGAATTGAGCCCAAGTGAGTGAAGCTGCCTCGGATGGGCTACCCAACTCATATGCTCGCCACCACTGATAAGCCGCTCCCTTAAGTTGGAATGTAGTGAAAGCAACCCAACTCGACTCTACAATACCTATAGTACGGAGGATACGTGGCACTCCTCAAGAAATCCCTAGGCATCCTTTGAAGCCAAACCACTGAAAGTAGGAGGGTGGTACTTCTTTTACCTCTCGAGCCTAAGTTGCTCCCTCTCAAAAGCTGCTGCCCTAAGCTCGGGCTGAACTGGGACAACCGGCTATACAGGTATGACCTCTGGGACCTGGTCAACCTGGGCCCGCTACTCTGGGTACGATCTGCAGGAGCTTGTGCTCTTCCCCCGGCCTGAGATATGGCAGGAGCTTGTGGAATCAACCCTGCCTGAGCTAAAGTGCCAAACATGCTCAAAAATTGGGGGAGAGTCTCCTAAAGTGTAGGGGTAGTAACAGGTGTCTCAGGTGCTTGCTCTCCAACTATAGCTATTGGTGGCTCCTTTATTGAAGCTTGTGTAGGTGCTATGGCTGTGCCACGTGGACGTCCTCGACCTCTAACCCGGCCCTGACCTCTCACGGTTGTAGCAGGGGGTGCGGGTGTTTGATCATCTGATCCATTTTGTGCGTGTCCTCACCATCCGTGAGAGAATAGAAAGACAGAGATTTAGAATTCCGAAGTCAACAAATCCGCACGATAAGGAATCAAAGAAGTGAAACTTTTTCCTAATAGTTCCATAGCCCCCCAATGATAAGTGCAGAAGTTTCCGTACTGATCCACGAGACTCTTACTAAACTTGCTTGTGACTCATAACACCTATGAACCTAGAGCTCTAATACCAACTTGTCACGACCCCAAATTCCCTCCGTATGATGTCGTGCTGGCACCTAGTCTCTAAGACTAGGTAAGCCTAACATTCATGTAGAAATAACTAAAATAATGTTTAGAGTCTCAAAACTAACCAACTAATGATAATAAAATCTCCATAACTTAGTATATACATAATTTCCCAAAACCCGGCGAAATACAAGTCACAAGCTCTATGAAGTGGTACTGAATATCTCTATACATCAGTGGCTAATAAGGGATAAGGAAATAAAATAAACTAGGTAGAGGGGGACTCTGAGGCCTGCGGACGCCGTAAGGTATACCTTTAAGTCTCTGAAACTAAGCTCTCACTAGTGCCTGGTCTAGTAAGAGGTACCAGGATCTGCACAAAAAGATGTGCAAAAGCATAGCATGAGTACACCACAACGGTACCAAGTAAGTGCCAAGCCTAACCTCGGTAGAGTAGTGACGTGGTCAGATCAAGGCCCTACTAGACTAAATAAGAAACTGAACAAGTGTATAACAGTAAAAATAATGAGAGCAATAGAAATGAGATAATTAAAGAAGCATACCGAGAATAGCTACACCGAACTAAGGCAAATAATACTTCACAGAAGAAAACAAGGGATACTATGACACGGAAAAAACAACAAAAGCACAAGTGAAGAAATAGAAAGTATCAACAAGAGTCACTACTGAGGTACCTCCTTGTAGTCTCAAATCACAAATCAATTCACAGTCTTTCCTTAGTTCACTGCAGGAGCCTTGCATTTAGTTTTATAAATCAATTTCCCGAAATAGCATCCCGCATTTTAGTCCACTTTATCACACCGCATGGCTTCTAATAGTTCCCCTACTAGCCACATGTATCAAGCCCACCTTATCTCAGCGTATGCGTTTCAACCCCAAAACTTTATACCACCGCATGCGTATAAATATCACAACATATCACAAATCGCACCTCAAGTGCCCAATAGCACAACTTGCCAAAGAATCCTACAAAAATAGTATTTTCACAATAAAGAGCCCATGGCTCAACCACAATGTACACAAGAGTCTCAACAATAATAACCAGTGGTGAACAACTCAACAAAAATAGTATTTCACAACTCAACACTTTGCCTCAACGCAAATGACGACCTTTATAACTTAATACCAATTTCAACATCAAGATATTCCAGGAATAACAACTTTAAGTAAAGAGTTCAACGATTAAATAATGAATATGAAATAAAGGAAACAAGAAGTTCAACTAAACATGTAGGGCAATTATCATGTAAGAGATAAGACAAGTAGAACATGAGAAAAGAGACTAATAATGATGAATATAATATATTAAGATTAATCAATTAAGGCATGAAAGGAATATACATAGCTAAAACCGGTAAATTCCATCTTTAGCCCATGTACGCACTCGTCACCTTGCGTACACGACTTCCACACATCATAATTATCATAAAAAAAACCAAATCCTAAGGGGTAATTCCTCCAAACACGGTTAGTGTCACGCCCCAAACCTGGGGGTGAGACCGGCACCCGGTGCCTCACCTATCCTTGCGTACCAACTTGCGACTAAGGGACTCTGAACATATAATGTAATACTTTGGACATGGGGCCACATTGCAAGACAATTTATGAAGCAAAATATAAAACAAAACGGAAACTAAGGCTGACTAAACGTCAATATAAAGCTGGGCCGAGAAGGCCGTCATAAATACTACAACTGACAAACCAACAAAATATACATACAAGGCCTACAAGCCCAACGTACTGCACTAACTGACATGGTATGTCTACAAGCCTCTACTGATGTATGTACTGTGATGAGAACAGGGCCGCGACCTACCCATAACCTATATACATATATACACAAGATGTACACAAAACTCTAGACTCAGAAACTTCGAAGGACATGGAGCTTACCGATAAAGCTGAACTCGGGCAATACCTACTGAGGAGGTCTACCCGTCTATCTATCTGAACCTGCACGCATGAAATTCAGAGTCCCCAAAAAAAGGGACGTCAGTACGAAATAATGTACAGAGTATGTAAGGCGATAAAATAACTGAAAGCTAAAACTGAACTGATAATATAATAACTGAAAGTAACTGGGAGTCAAAGATGATCTGGAGATATACTTACCTGCTGATACTGACTCAACTCTCTCAATATAGTAAGTAAAATAAATGTCCGGCCCTATAAGACTTAGAACGTGTAACTGCTCCGCTGTAGTAGGCTCGCTCATAAGCGCTCGACCATAATAGGCTTTGTATCTCGGCCATGCTGGGCTCGCTCATATGCGCTCGACCATAGTAGGCTCGGTATATAACTTACCATCTGATCAGAGGTTGCCCAATAAGGGCCTGCCCATCGATTATAGCTCGATGGTGGTGAAAATACTGTAATACTGTATATATATAGACCATCTACTCTCTTGACTGGAAGTAGACAATATTTAACTGAATATAAGTCTAGATAAGGGAAAATACTATAATTTATGAGACTAGGATAATGTACATAAGTTCAGGAATACGAACTTCTATTTATGACTAGTTATCAAACTCATGTAGTTACGAGATCATACCAAAATGAAGGAAGGGCTTAAACTTGACATACCTGGAGTAGGGAAAAATCTGTATGATATTCTTGAGAAGGATTGCACCGTACTCCCTTAAAATTGTAAAATCCCGTTGTTATTACGCAGTATAATTTTGTATGTATTACTTTGCTAATCCAAGAACTCCCATTGATATTATAATATGGAGTCTCGTATGAATTTCCAAATCCCCTCCAAATGAATTTTGATATCAATTGAAGATAAAGTGTAGGGATGAGTAATATAAACTCCCCATTCTACCTGTTTTCAAGGGATGGCTAAGAGTATTATCCATGTGTCCTCCTAATTTTATTGCCTAAAGTCAAGAGTCACTATTAAATTTTTCTCCACTTGCTGCCACATGGGGAGGGGGGGGGGGGGATTTGTCCCCACCTACTAATTATCCACAAATACTTAATTACACGGTTAATTTCCCATTAAACCAATAATTAATCAATTACCCACATAATTAAGAATTATCTCAAATTACTTAAAATACTACTCACTTTTAACACACTTTATGTATCCTATTATCTTCATTATGGGATACCTTGTATGGCACTAGTCCATAAATACCGGGTATTGTAGCTCGGACCGTATTTTATCCCACATCGACAACCTTCAACGAAACTCATTTTCTTTAATTTGTTTACCCTTTATCTTTTACGGCACTTCCTTATCACTTGTTATAAATAGAATAAACGCTTATAATCTCAAGATAATCTCATCCCCTAGTCTACGTAACTGAAGACGAAACTTTGACGTGCGAAAATACGAGATGTAACATCCTTCCCCCCTTAGATTCATTCTTCCTCGAATGTTTACTCTTAGAGACTTTGGGAAAATTTTGCCAGAGTCTCCTTCGTACACTAGACTAAACCAACCTGTATGCAGCAAGAAAACATACTATACATGCCACACATGGCCAATGTCTGTAAATAGCAACACTTGGCCTCACACAGATGTCCATTATAAATTCTGAAAGTCAAATATAAGAGCTTACCTGATGACCTACTGGCCTGAACAGAACTGTGCTGAGGTATCCCACCTCGAGCTCTTCTGTTTGAAATAGGTGGGGGTATTTAGACTTCATTTCTTCCTCCGCTTCCCACGCCATCTCTTCCACATTCTTGCTTCTCCATAAAACCTTCACGGAGGCTACCTCCTTATTTCGTAGCTCACGGATTTGTCGGTCTAGGATGGTAACTAGAATTTCCTTGTATGACAAGTCCTCCATAATCTGTACATCATTTGTGGACACCACTCGGGTAGGATCGCCAATTCACTTCTGTAACATAGATATGTGAAAAACCAGATAGACAGACTCCAATTTAGAGGGCAATTCTAACTCATAAGCTACTTGGACCACTCTCTAAATGATCCTATAAGGCCCAATATACCGTGGGCTAAGCTTGTCTTTCTTGCCAAAGCTCATCAGGCCCTTCATACGTGACACCTTTAAGAATACCCAGTCATTAACACCAAACTCTAAGTCTCGTCGCCGCACATCAGAATATGAATTCTCACGACTCTTGGCTATCAATAGTCACTCCCGAATAAGCTTTACTTTCTCTAGGGCCTGCTGAACCAGGTTTGGCCCATTTAACCCAGATTCTCAAACATCAAACCACCCTATAGGAGATCTGCACTTACACCCATACAAAGCCTCGTACGGAGCCATCTGGATACTGGAGTAGTAACTGTTATTATATGCAAACTTGATAAGAGGTAAATGTTCATACCAACTTTTTCTAAAATCCTACACACATGCTCGTAACATATCCTCGAGCATTTGAATTGTGCGCTCGGTTTGTCCATCAGTCTGTGGATGAAAAGTTGTGCTGAGATTCACCTGAGTCCCTAGACCTATCTGAAATGACCTCCAAAAATGTGCTGTAAACTGGGCCCTATGGTCAGATATAATAGATACTAGTACTCCGTGTAGCCACACTATCTCCTTAATATATAACTTTGCATAATCTTCTGTTGTATATGTAGACCTGGCCGGTAGGAAATGAGCTGATTTCATGATCCTATCGACTATCACCCATATGGAATCGAACTTACGATCAGAACGAGGTAAACCCGTGATAAAGTCCATGTTTATCGCCTCCCATTTCCATGCCGGGATCTCTATAGTCTGCATTAGCCCTTCGGGCTTTTGGTGCTCTATCTTCACCTGCTAGCAACTAGGACACTGAACAACAAACTCAGCAATGTGCTTCTTCATATCGTTCCACCAGTACACATCCTTAATGTCATGATACATCTTCGTCGACCCAGGATGAATGGAGTACCACGAATAATGTGCCTCTGACGTAATCTTGTCTCGTAACCCTGCTATATCTGGAACACAAACGACCCCTGTATCTGAGAACCACATCTCCTTTGAGCTCTAACAATGGCTTCTTTTGCTGCGAAACTCGCTCTCTCAACTCGACCAACTCTGGGTCCTCGTACAGTCTCTCCTTTACTTTAGCTATGAGAGATGATTTTGCAGCATTTTGGAGTACAACTCCACCATCGCCAGAGTCTACTAACTGAACCCCCAAACAAGCCAATTGATTAATCTCTCTAGTTAATTGTCTTTTCTCGGCCTCTACATGTGCTAAGCTACCCATAGATCAGCAACTTAAGGCATCTACTACAACATTAGCTTTCCCTGGATGGTAGAGAATGTTAACATCTTAATCTTTCAATAACTCAAGCCATCGCCGCTGTCGCAAATTCAACTTTTTTTGCTTGAAGATATATTGCAGGATTTTATGATCTGTGAATACATCAACATGAACACCATATAAATAATGCTGCCATATCTTAAGTGCATGGACAACCGCAGCTAACTCGAGGTCGTGGTTCGGATAATTCCGCTCGTGCTTCCTTAACTGCCTTGAAACATATGCAATTACCTTCCCATGTTGCATCAGGACACATCCTAACTCGACACATGAGGCGTCATAATACATGGCATAACTATTTGGACCCTCTGGAAGTGCTAGAACTAGCGCTGAGGTCAACCTATTCTTAAGCTCTTGGAAACTCTGCTTGCAAGCCTCCATTCGCTGAACCTTAGTTTCTTTCTATGTCAACTTCGTCAATGGTGCCGAAAGGGAAAAATAACCCTCTACGAACCTCCAGTAGTATCCTGCTAAGCCTAGAAAGCTACGAACCTCTGTCGGAGTGGTAGCTCTAGGCCAGGATTTCACAGCCTCAATCTTCTGAGTGTCTACCTTTATACCTCCATCGGATACAATATGCCTCAAGAATGCTACAGACTTCAACCAGAACTCACATTTAGAAAACTTAGCATATAACTTACTATCACGAAGGGTTTGGAGTACTGCTCGCAGGTGGTCCGCATCCTCATTCTCTAAACGTGAATAAAACCGAATACCATCAATAAATACTATCACGAACAAATCTAAAAATGGCCAGAAGTAGGCTATTCATCAAGTCCATTAATACGGCAAGTGCATTCGTCAACCTGAAGGACATGACAAGGAACTCGGAGTGGCCATATCGGGTCCTGAAGGTTGTCTTTAGAATATCTTTCTCCCGAACTCTGACCTGGTGGTATCCCGACCTCAAATCTATCTTTGATAAGCATCTATCCCCCTGAAACTGAAAAAACAAGTCATCTATCCTTGGAAGTGGATACTTATTCTTAATAGTTACCTTGTTCAGCTGCCTATAATCGATACACATCCTCAGTGAGCCGTCTTTCTTCCGTACAAACAGTACTGGTGCACCCCAAGGTGAGGTACTGGGCCTGATGAAACCTTTCTCCATCAAATCTTTTAACTGTTCCTTCAACTCCTTCAATTTGGCGGGTGCCATTCTATATGGAGGGATGGATATTGGTTGAGTTCCCGGAATCAAATCCATGCCAAATTCAATCTCTCGCTCTGGAGGAATACATGGAAGTTCATCTGGAAATACATCTGCTTACTCTTTGACTACTAGAATAGACAAAAGTGTAGGTATCTCAACATCTGCATCTTTAACTCGCACAATATGATAAATGCATCCCTTTGCGATCATTTTCCTCGCCTTCAAATAGGAAATAAACCTACCTCTGGGTGTCTTCGCTCGACAATCAACTATGGCATAGCAAGCTGCCAACCAGTCCATGCCTATGATAGCATCAAAATCCAACATCTCTAGCTCAACTAGGACAGCTGAGGTCTGACGACTACAAACTATCACCGTACAACCTCTTAAACCCGCCTAGCAATAATCAATTCTCCAACCGGTGTAGATACCACAAAAGGATCATTTAGTATGTCAGGCACTATACTAAAGTTCCTAGAGACAAATAGGGTAATGCACGATAAAGTAGATCCTGGGTCTATCAAGGCATAAGCATCATGAGAGCAAATGGTCAATATACCTGTCACAACGTCTGGTGAAGACTCCTAGTCCTGTTAACCCGCTAAAGCATAGCTACAATTCTGGTTACCACCTGAACTGGAACCTCTACCTCTGCCTCGACCTCTACCAGCCGAATACTGAGACTCGTTCCCTGAAGGATGCACGGACATAGATGATCCTGTTGCTGAATTTGCCGGTTGTGCCATACCCCCAAAATCTCTATTTGGGCAATCTCGTATCATATGCCCCGGACGTCCACATATAGAGCAAGCATCATAATCGGCTCGGCATTGGCGCAAGTGTCCTCTACCAGAGATGTCACACCGCGGCGAAAAATGACGATGTCTGCCCTGAACCTCGCTGTTGCTGCAAACCCGACGCCCATGAGCTCTCACCTGGTCCTGAGTGAGTATAGCCGTCATACCTGTAACCATGTACTTGAGGTGGCGGAGGCCTAGGTGGCCGTTCGAAGTATTGGGGCCAATAACTACGCTGAGACTACTCCTGGCAAATCTCATCCTCTTACACTGTCCTGACTCAGTCCTCTCTGTACCTTGCTGCCGACGCCTAACCCTTTCTATATTCTGGGCGTATGCCTGATTCCGGGAGAAATCTATACTATCCTGTAGTGCAGCGGTGGCACATGCCTCGGTCAACTCTAGGTCCAATCCTGCTATAAACCTATGAATCCTGTCCCGCATAGTAGCAACTATGGATGGTGCATATCTGGCCAATGAGTCAAAACGGAGACTATACTCTCAAACACTCATATTGCCCTACTTGAGGGCTAGAAACTGATCAACTCGAGCCTGTCGGATCTCCCACGATAAGTACTAGTCAAAGAAGGCATTCGAAAAATTCTCCGAAATAGTTGGAGGTGCATCACGTCCCCTGGACCTCTCCCATCCCTCATACCAAAGGATGGCTATATCTCGGAGTTGAAAAGCTACTAGCTTAAATTCCTCTTTCTCCATAGCATGTATAACCCGAAAGATCCTGTGAAGCTGATCTATGAAATCCTGCGGGTCCTCCCTCTGATCTGTCCCCGTGAACTCTGGGGGATTCATAGCAATAAGCTCTCTGACCCTTGAACTCCCAGACCTCTCAGAAGATCCTGCATTAGCGGATGCCCTAGCCTATCGCTCGGTAGCTACCAACTGTGTCAACAAATGCACCGCACTCCTCAAGTCCTTATCTGATGGAAGCAGAGGGGGAACTGGATGTGCAAGCTCCCTAGGAATCTCCTCAGGTGGTGGAGGAGCCGGTAATGGCTGAGTAGGGGTCTCTCCCTCGGCCTCAGATTGGCCCCATCTACTGGGGGTACCCTGCTGGTCCCCTCACCTACTGCTGTATCTATCCTCTGACTAGTCGTAGTCTTCCTAGTCATCGTCATCTGTGCATGCAAATGCCAACACGTAAGTTTAACTCAAATTTCCTACAACTCGGTTATACATCAGGATTTAGATTTGAAAGAAGGGTAACCAACTCCTAAATGCCCTGTAGTCCCCTACTTATATAATGTGGTGCACAACACATCTATAAACAAGACCCTACTAGACACGACTTGTAGACTCCCTAGAATAGAACTGCTCTAATACCACTTTTGTCATGCCCCGAACTTGGGGGCGAGACCGGTATCCGGTGCCTCACCTATCCTTACATACCAACTTGCGACTAAGGGACTCTGAATATATAATGTCATACTTTGGCCATGGGCCCACATTGCAAGATAATTTGCGAGCAAAATATAAAACTGAACGGAAACTAACGCTGACTAAACATCAATATAAAGCTGAGCCGACAAGGCCGTCGTAACTACTAGAGTTGACAAACCAACAAAATATACATACAAGGCCTACAAGCTCAACATACTGCACTAACTGACAGGATATGTCTACAAGCCTCTACTGATGGACGTACTATGATCAGAACAGGGCCCCGACCTACCCATAACCTATATACATATATATATACAAGATGTACACAACTCTAGACCCGGCAACTTCAAAGGACGTGGAGCATACTGATAAAGCTGAAATCGGGCAACACCTACTGACGAGGTCTACCTATCTATCTGTTAAACCTGCACGCATGAAATGCAGCATCCCCAAAAAAAGAGACGTCGGTACGAAATAATGTACCGAGTATGCAAGGCAATAAAATAACTAAAACCTAATACTGAATTGATAATATAATAAGTGAAACTAACTAGGAGTCAAAGATGATCTGGAGATATACTTATCTGCTGATATTGACTCAAATCTCTCAATATAGTAAGTAAAATAAATGTCCGGCCCTGTAAGGCTCGGAACGTGTAACTTCTCCGCCGTAGTAGGCTCGCTCATAGGCGCTCGGCCATACTAGGCTCTGTATCTCGGCCATGGTGGGCTCGCTCATAGGTGCTCAGCCACAGTAGGCTCGGTATATAACTTACCATCTGATCAGAGGTTGCCAATAGGGGCCTACCCATCAATTATAGCTCGGGGGCGGTGAAAATACTCTAATACTGTATATATATATATATATATATATATATATATATATATACCCTCTGCTCTCTTGACTGGAAGAAGACAATGTTTAACTGAATATAAAGTCCTGATAAGAGAAAATATTGTAATTTATCAGACTAGGATAATATACATAAGTTCAGGAATATGAACTTCTCTTTATGCCCCGTTATCAAACTCATGTAGTTAGGAGATCATGCCAAAATGACGGAAAGGATTAACCTTAACATACCTGGAGTAGGGAAAAATCCGTATGATATTCTTGAGAAGGATTGCACCGTACTCCCTTAAAATTGCAAAATCCCGTTGTTATTACTTAGTATAATTTCGTATGTATTCCTTTGTTAATCCAAGAACTCCCGTTGATATTATAATATGGAGTCTCGTAGGGATGACTAATATAAACTCCCCTTTCTACGTGTTTGCAAGGGATGGCTAAGAGTATTATCCATGTGTCCTCCTAATTTAATTGCCTAAAGTCAAGAGTTACTATTAAATCTTTCTCCACTTGCTACCACATGGGGGGGGGGGGGGGT
>NC_031997.1:1747982-1750750 GCF_001879085.1 Nicotiana attenuata | reverse complement strand
TGGTCAGCGATCTCTATTGTGTGCTGCTACCCGTCCCTTCTTAATGGTCTTGGAGGGAGTTAGGACCTCTACCTATAGGTGGTTCTAGACGTACCCCTAAGGTTTTAAAAGGGCAAAAGTCTAAGGCGACAGTCAAAACATGTAGGACTTTACACATAATGGAAGCAGATAAGAGGCTCAAAATTTCCTCGTCGAGTAAACATACAAGCAACACGACTCAAACACAGTTAAGGTCTTTATCAATCAAAGTCCTAAAGCAGGATCTCCAGGTGACCATGCAGAAACCAACAAACCCTTTAGGGTTCAGAAATTATACCCTAGTAGTTGCCTAAGGACTCTTTTAAAAGTTATTAGAATAAAAAAAAAATAAACGACGGAGAAAGATCTTCAGGGGAATGCAATTTTGAAAATGCACTAAGGCTTGCCTATATGCAGTATACTGTGTCTATATTAATGCAGAAACAACAGGTTTTCGAGATAGACTCCTTTAATTTCTATAAGCATGGTATCTAATGGGATCGATGCAATTTTGAAAGAACTTGTTTCAGAAAATGTTAACGCTTAGTAAGACCAGCTTTAGAAATGAACTAGGCGTAATGAAATTGATTTATTAGGCTGAATTAAATTACCAGACAGAATTGCGAGTATAGATCCCTATAGGCATGATATCTAGGCGTAGTACTGATTTTAGTCGATTTACAGCAACATACAGAAAGACTTATTAAAACTGAATCGGAGTTGAGTCCTATAGGCATGGCATCTACTGATTTAAGACATGATGGTTTGGAGCCTATGAACATGGTTTTTAATATGACAAAATGCAGAACCTTAGGAACATGATTTCTACTGATGCAAACCAAATTAGAAGTGAGATCCTATAGACATGATTTCCATTAGGCAAAGCAATCAGATTTAAAAGCATAAATCCCTATGAGCATGTTTTCTATTGAGTAAAGCAGGCAGATTTTAAAAGTGAGATCCTAAGAGCAGGATTTCTACCCATATTACCCCATAAAGTATACATCTACCCACCGTTTTCACTAAATGCCCCAAATATCTGTTCACAAATTATTACAGGCCAATGAATGAATTACATAAGTAAAATAGAAAATCAAGAAGCTATTCTATAGGGAGCCTTCAATTAGGCCCGAGTTTCCCAAAGCCTCCAATGGTCTCATAAACCTCAATTCCATAGACAACTCAGAGTCTAGGTGCATCAAAGTTCCCTAAGGGCCTCAAGAACCCCGAGCAATGCTTACACCTAGTCTTAGCAACCAAGAATTGAACCAGTGCAGTGTGGAAAGGCCAGCCTCAGTATGCCAGAGTTCAGAGGACTCTCAAGAGGATCCCAAGGCAGTACACATACTAGAGGGGGCAGAACTTATTGACTAAGAGTAAAGTGGAAGTGCAGGACACAAGTTGAAAAGGGTTATTAAAGACTGTATTGGAAAGTCTGTTTTGAAAGCAATTAGTAAAGCAACAAAGATTGTTTGAAAAGAGGTTGGAGTACTAAACAAGCTTAAACACCTTAAGAAAAAATCACACACAACTAGTTTACAGAATTCAGCAGTCATACAGGGGTCAAGGGGTTGGGGATACATAGACATTTGGCTACACAACCCAGTAAAGATCTTAAGATTGGTTTGGACATGCTCAGAGATAGTTGACTCTGTCATAATCACACACCAGTCAGGAGAAATACAAACACATAGAATGGGTGATAAGGATTTGGGGATTCACAGGATGGTAAGTGCACAAGAAGTAAAGATAACTGTCAAGGCATGCTTTGAAACACATAAGGGAATACATTGATCTAAAGGGAAGGGGAGACATAGTAGTATGCTGATAATGTAACTTAACTACAAATTTTACAACAAAACCACAAGTAGAAGCAAGCTAGAAATAAAAGAAACTGAAACAATAAGAGAAACATATTGTTGTTGGAGCTTTAAATCAAAACCAGGACATACCAGTGAAGGTAGAAGTAAGCAGAATGAAAGAACCAAAGAGCACAAATGATTAGCCTTGGCTTGCAGCCGGCTAATAGTAGCAAGTAGCATAAGAGAGAGGGAGAGCAGAGATTTTTAGTAAGAGGAGTAGTTTTTGAAAACCAAGTGTTTGTCTCTGTTAATGAAAGACTTAGGGTATTTATAGTTTTGAAAATAGGCAGAAAATAAGGTAACAAGTAAAGGTTTAGCACAATTATGGAAGTAACCACAATTAGAATCCAATTATTACAAGTACTCCCCTTTAATCAAGGAATCACAACTTAAACGGATACCAACAGGGATAATCAAGGAAAGAAAATCAGTTGAGGAAGACTGAATTTTACCATATAAAGGATAGTAAAAGTATAGAGCATATGACTGAGTCTAAGTACTATATATACCAATTAAGGAAAGGATTCAGTAAGAGTGAAGTACCACAGCAAATAAGGAAACGGAATCAGTCAATTTAAACAGACGAGTAGAACTTTAGGGTTTTGAAAGAAAATCTTGCAATCAAACCATGAATTAAGGAAATCAGAATCAATCAAAAGGGAGTCATGACTCTGCACTTCAACATATAAATAAAGAAGAACAAACAGGCGTAGCAAACAGGCAAGGTCAGCCATATAGACAGAAAGAAGCAAGAGATGAGCAAACACAATCATACAGAAGTGACATAAGCAGGCTAAAGAATCAGTAGAAAACCCATTCGAAGCATGGTAACCAACAGAAACTTAACAAAAATCAAGTAGACATGCTAAACACAGAACCAAAGCAAAG
>NC_031997.1:1728734-1744061 GCF_001879085.1 Nicotiana attenuata | reverse complement strand
TTGAAGATCAGGGATTCGGATATTCTTAAAACGGCCTTCAGGACCAGATATGGTCACTATGAGTTCCTGGTTATGTCTTTTGGGCTGACCAATGCCCCAGCAGCGTTCATGCATCTGATGAACAGCGTGTTCCGTCCTTATCTTGACTCATTTGTTATAGCCTTCATTGATGATATTCTGGTATATTCGCGTAGTTAGGAGGACCACGCAGAGCATTTGAGGGTTGTGTTGCAGAGATTGAGGGAGGAGAAGCTTTATGCAAAGTTCTCCAAGTGTGAGTTTTGGCTCAGTTCAGTGGCATTCTTGGGACACGTGGTGTCCAGTGAGGGTATTCAGGTTGATCCAAAGAAGATAGATGTGGTGCAGAGTTGGCCCAGACCGTCCTCAGCCACAAAGATTCGTAGTTTTCTTGGTTTGGCAGCCTATTATCGCCGGTTTGTTCAGGGATTCTCATCTATCGCATCGCCCTTGACCAAGTTGACTCAGAAGGGCGTTTCATTTCTATGGTCGGACGAGTGTGAGGAGAGTTTTCAAAAGCTCAAGACAGCTTTGACCACAGCCCCAGTGTTGGTGTTGCCATCAGCTTCAGGTTCATATACAGTGTATTGTGATGCTCCGAGAGAAGGGATTGGTTGTGTGTTGATGTAGGAGGGTACAGTTATTGCTTATGCTTCTCGTCAGTTGAAGCCCCATGAGAAGAACTACCCCGTTCATGATTTGGAGTTGGCTGCCATAGTTCACGCATTGAAGATTTGGAGGCATTACTTGTATGGCGTATCTTGTGAGGTATTCACTGATCATCGCAGTCTTCAGCATTTGTTCAAGCAAAAGGACCTTAATTTGAGGCAGCGGAGATGGTTAGAGTTGCTTAAGGATTATGATATCACTATATTGTACCATCCGGGGAAGGCCAATGTGGTGGCCGATGCTTTGAGCCGAAAGGCAGTGAGTATGGGGAGTTTGGCATATATTCCAGTTGGGGAGAGACCTCTTGCGGTTGATATTCAGGCCTTGGCCAATCGGTTCGTGAGGTTGGATATTTCTGAGCCCAGTCGGGTATTGGCTTGTGTGATTTCTCGAGAGTCCCTATATGAGCGTATCAGAGAGCGCCAGTATGATGATCCACACTTGCTTTTTCTTAGGGATAGAGTTCAGCATGATGATGCCAGAGATGTGTCTATTAGAGATGATGGGATATTGAGGATGCAGGGCCGGATCTGTGTGCCCAATGTAGATGGGCTTCGGGAGCTGATTCTGGAGGAGGCCCATAGCTCACGGTATTCTATTCATCTAGGAGCCGCGAAGATGTATCAGGATCTGAGGCAGCATTACTGGTGGCGGAGAATGAAGAAAGATATTGTGGGATTTGTAGCTCGGTGTCTCAATTGTCAGCATGTGAAATATGAGCATCAGAGACCGGGTGGCTTGCTTCGGAGAATGGATATTCCAGAGTGGAAGTGGGAGCGGATCACTATGGACTTTGTAGTTGGGCTCCCTCGGACTTTGAAGAAGTTCGATGCTATTTGGGTGATTGTGGATAGGCTGACCAAGTCCGCGCACTTCATTCCTATCTGTACCACTTATTCCTCCGAGCGGTTAGAAGAGATATATATCCGGGAGATTATTCGGTTGCATGGTGTCCCAGTTTCCATCATTTCAGATCGGGGCACTCAGTTTACTTCCCAGTTATGGAAGTCTGTTCAGCGAGAGTTGGGTACTCAGGTATAGTTGAGCACAGCTTTTCACCCTCAGACGGACGGGCAGTCCGAGCGCACTATTCAGATCTTGGAGGATATGCTACGCGCATGTGTTATTGATTTCGGTGGGTCATGGGATCAGTTTCTACCGCTTGCAGAGTTTGCCTATAACAACAGCTACCAATCGAGCATCCAGATGGCTCCATATGAGGCTTTGTACAGGAGGCGGTGTAGATCTCCAGTTGGTTGGTTCGAGCCCGGGGAGGCTAGGCTATTGCGGATATATTTGGTTCAGGATGCGTTAGATAAAGTGAAGGTGATTCAGGAGAGACTTCATACAGCGCAGTCAAGGCAAAAGAGTGATGCTGACAGGAAGGTTAGAGATGTGTCCTTCATGGTCAGTGAGAAGGTTCTGTTGAAGGTCTCGCCCACAAAAGGTGTTATGAGATTTGGAAAGAAAGGGATGTTGAGTCCGCGGTTCATTAGGCCTTTTGAGGTACTTCGGAGGATTGGGGAGGTGGCTTATGAGCTTGCTTTGCCACCCAGCTTGTCGAGTGTGCATCCGGTTTTCCATGTTTCTATGCTCCGGAAGTATATTGGAGATCCGTCTCATGTCCTGAATTTCAGCACGGTTCAGTTGGAGGGTGATTTGACTTATGAGGTGGAGCCAGCAGCCATTCTGGAGCGTCAGGTTTGAAAGTTGAGATCAAAAGATATAGCTTCGGTGAAGGTGCAGTGGAGAGGTCGGCCCGTGGAGGAGGCTACCTGGGAGACCGATCGGGAGATGCGGAGCAGATATCCTCACCTGTTTGAGGCTTCAGGTATGTTTCTTGACTCGTTCGAGGACGAACGTTTGTTTAAGTTGGGGAGGATATGACGACCCGGCCGGTCGTCTCATGAGTTACCGCTCCATTTCCCCCATTTCTGCTTCTTATTGCTTTGTTCATCTGTGTTTTGAGGTATCGGGTTGGTTGGATTGAATCCGGATTGGTTTTGATGAAGTTTGAGACACTTAGTCTCTTTTAGGAAGACTTAAGTTGGAAAAGTCAACCGGATGTTAACTTATGTATTAGAGGGCTCGGATGTGAGTTCCGATGGTTCGGTTAGCTTCGGGAGGTGATTTATGACTTAGGAGTGTGATCGAAATGGGTTTTGGAGGTCCGGAGTAGATTTAGGCTTGAATTGGCAAAGTTGAGATTTTGGCGATTTCCGGTTTGTAGGCGAGATTTTGATATATGGGTCGAAATGGAATTCTGAGAGTTGTAGTAGCTCCGTTATGTGATTTGGATGTGTGTGCAAAATTTCAGGTCATTCGGACGTGGTTTGGTTGGGCTTTTGATCAAAAGCGGAATTTTGAAGTTTTTAGAAACTTAGGCTTGAATCCGAGGTGTTTTGGTTGATTTAGTGTTGTTTGAAGTGTTTTGATGATTGGAACAAGTTTGAATAAGGTTTTAGGATGCGTTGGTGCTTTTGGTTGAGGTCCCGGGGGCCTCGGGGTGATTTCGGGTGGTTAACGGAGAAGTTGGATGTTTGTGGAAGCTGCAGATTTTCTGCTTCTGGTATTTCTGCACCTGCGGAATTGGGACCGCAGGTGCGAGGGAGGAAGCCGCAGATGCGAAATTGGGGCTGGCGAGCAGTTTCCGCAGAAGCGGTCAAGATGGCTGCATCTGTGAAGCCGCAGATGCGGAAGTTCTATTATAGATGCGATTTTGGGGCCTTAACTGAAAAACCGCAGAAGTGGTTGTTTGGCCGCAAATACGGTACCGCAGAAGCGGGGCCTTGCCCGCAAATGCGGAAAGGCCTGGGCAGACATATATGTTATTTCATTTCGCGAGTTTGGGTTATTTCACCATTTTTGACTTCGACCTTGGAGCTTTTAGGCGATTCTGAAGAGAGAAATCAAGAGACTTCGTTAAGGTAAGGATTTTTGGACCAAAAACACATTTCTATGGTAGTATTTCATGGATTAAGGCTGTAATTAAAAGGATTAAAGGGCTAAAAATTGAGGATTAGGGCTTGAGTTTAAGAGACCTTTAAATGAGAATTTGAAGGGTCATTTGGACTCCGATTTTGGTATTCTTGATATGTATGAACTCGTGGGGAGATAAGGAATCCGTTGGTGTAAAAATTTCTAAATTTCGAGAAGTGGGCCTGGGGCTCGGGTTTTGCTTATTTCGGGATTTGTGCCCTTTATTGATTGTTTTCGTTTGGGCTTTGTTCCCTTAGCATATTTTAATGCCCTCGTTCTGATTTTGGATAGATTCGACGCATGTGGAGGCCGAATCGAGGGGCAAAGGCGTCGCGAACTAAAGATTTAGCCGGTTCGAGGTGAGTAATGTTTGTAAATGATGTCCTGAGGGTTTGAAACCCCGGATTGCACATTGTAGTGCTATGTTGAGGTGAGACACACGCTTGTTGACGAGCGTGGGGTCGTACACTATTGGGAATTGTGACTTTTTCCATCCCAGATGATGATTTTACCGCGTATTGACTGAAACTTATTTGCTATCACTATGATTTGGGCCATATTTAAGCTTCGTGCCAACTATTTGAACCCTTCAGGGCTTTTTATTGATATTTCCTTACTGTTTTGACTTACTACTTGAACTCAGTCATGATATTTTCCACTGTTTTACCACCCAGCCATTTTTACTCAGTTTTGGAGACTTAAATGATATTTTAAATAATGTTTGGGCTGAGGAACATTGTTTTACTATTGCTCGAGGGGCTTGTGATTATTTTTGACTGAGTAAGGCCGAGGGCCTATGTTGTGAGGAGACACTGATACTGATTTGAGGTTGAGGGCCTGAGATATGTACGCCACGAGGTGGCTTGATTGATATGAGGCCGAGGGCCTAGTTGTGATGCCACGAGATGGCTTGTTATTGCGCTTGGGCCGTAAGGAGCCCCTCCAGGAGTCTGCACACCCCAGTGAGCGCGGGTACCCAGTGTGATGTGAGATTGAGCCCGAGGGGCTGTTATTGTTCTGAGATGTTGCCCGAGGGGCGGATGTGGTGATATTGTGCCCGAGGGGAGAGCTTCTATTTATTTACTGTACGTTAATTGTCTGTCAATTACCTGTTTACTCGTTGAAAGAGGATTTTACTTGTATTTTCACTGGTTTACTGTTTTTAAATGAATTTACTGCTTCATCATAGAATGCCTTGTGCCTTGCGTGTTTTCTTGCTTTCAGTCATTATTTACATTTGTTACTCACTGAGTTGGAGTATTCACTTTACTCCCTGCACCTTGTATGCAAATTCGGGCGCATCAGGTCCCGCTCCCGAGTGCTGATTTTCTCCAGATTCAAGCGAGCTTTCGGAGATTAAGAGGTAGCTGTTCACGTCCGCAGCCCCGTGTCTTTACTCCTTTATTGTCTCTATTTCCTTTCAGACTACTAGTTATGGAATTATCATAATTTTATTATGTCTTTTAGATGCTCATGACTAGTGACACCCCGGTTAGGGCTGTGTATGGGTGATTCTTCCATGTATTTATGTTATTATCAGCTATTTCGGATTGTTTTATTATGTTTAAATTGTTCTTAATGCTTGTCTGTTACAAAATTGGAAAACGGAAAGTGTCGGCTGGCCTTGTCTTCACGAGAGGCACCATCACGACCGGGTTCGGGGTTAGGGTCGTGACACAAACATACCTACTAGCGATCCGGTATGAGGTTATGTCATTCTAAGTTTGAACCCTGGGGTGTATTGTACTAGACCTCGCTTACCCGAGCGGACAACTCGAGCCGAGGGAGACCACGTACCGGGAACCAAAGGATCATCTAGCTTTGTAACTGATTCGATCCTCGTTCTAAATTAGGGTATGACACTAACAGAAAAGAAGTCACGCCAGCGTGCACTTCCCAGAAGATTTAGAAGACTCAGAGAGAAGAAGGGTTTCGTAGCAGTTTATATACAGTTCGAGCAATATCAAAGCAGTAAAAAGCAACATTTAGCACATTAGGCTCAAACATGTAAATAATTAGATAATAAACAAAAGCCAACTATAACAATTATTCTAAGTTCGAATTCTGAACCCAGAACTAGAGATTTTGGGTTCGATCCCCAGCAGAGTCGCCAGAGCTGTCACACCTCCTTTTTCTCGAGGGGATAAGGAGTTTTTCCAATTAAAGTGACATTATTCGAAATGATATTATTTATTGATTCAGAGTCGCCACTTGGGATATTTATGGTGTCCCATGTCACCGGTTTATTTTAAATCCCAAATCAAGAAAATTTGACTCTATTTAAAGTCCGCAAAATCAGAAGACCAGGTAAGGAATTCTGTTAACCCGAAAAAAGGTGTGAGGCACCCCCGAGTTCCGTGGTTTTAGAACGGTCACTCAACTCTTTATAATTGGCCTAATTATCATAATTATTACATGTGTTAAAGCCTATTGTGCATTTTCTACTTTTTGACCGCTTTAAGTATTTATGGAATTTGTTTGAACAAGTCGCGATGTCGCACACTCGTTTGTTTTTGTGCACATTGCGAATCGCACCACGTGAAACGCACCCGCGATTTACAACATGTTAATTTTATTATTACTTGAAGTTGTGGTCGAGTCACGTGTAACACACACTCGAATTGGGATTTATGTATCATGACTATGTCGCGAGAACCGTACCCATAGTCACAATAATTTATTTATTAATCGCGCCTAAAACAAACTACGATATTCGAGAGTTGTTTGAGATTGTTGCAAGACCCCAGAACTTATGGTGTTCATCTATGGATAAAGTATAAACTTACCTAAATGGAATTAGAAAGATCAACGATATATCTGAATTATTGGACTTAACAATGAACATAAAATGCATTTATACACCTAGTTCATCAGTATCCGGTTAATAACAAGCTAGCCTATAGCGTCCAAAGTCATTAACTAATTACACATTCCATGGCAGTAGAATACAAACAAGATTTCTTCCAAAGAAAGAAAAATAACTGAAGCTTTAGTATTAAGCCTAATCTTCAAAGAAAAAAATCAATTTCTCCAATTTTTTAACTTAGAACCAAACAGACATGAACCAAAATTTTCACCAGAATTTGTAAACTGCACCACACACCCTCTTAAATCACTTCCTTATTTAACCTAACTCTTAAACATCCCCCAAAGCTAATTAACCATGGCACTTATCACATTCAAATCAACACCAAAATAAGATAGTAAAACAAAAAGAAAAAAGAAAGGGATGACCCTGAGATGAAAATCTTTTCAATAAATTCGGCTTCAGATGTACAATCAAGAGAATCCGGCAATGAATTGGATGAGTACAACGACCAAAACTGAAGCCACTAAACTTGCCGTCGACATGGAACCTCGCTCAACTTCAAAACTCCATAGAAACTCGTTCTCTGCCTTTTCTTTTGTGACTGTGTGTATGTTTTTATGGGAGTCATGAAGCTTTTTTTGGAATTAGGTGAGGCTGTCGTGATTTTGAAGAAGAAAAAGGAGTGTTCTCCTTCCTGATGGTGTTCTTCCATTTTATTGTTTTTGAAGGGAGAATGAGAAATCTCTTTTCAATCAAGGGAGATGACTGCCATCTTTTGGGGTGTAGAAAATTGCGGCTGTGAGGTCTCTTGGGGGTGAGCCGTTCTTGGCTTTTTGGAATTAGGTTCGCCTCTTCTTTTTTTTGTTTTTCATTATGATTTTATATTGTGGGTAAATGGGATATGCGCCATTGGATTAAAGTAGATCAATGGCTATGATTAGGGAGGGGTTTGATGTGTGAGAAAAAGGGTTTGTGCTAAAAGGGATTGGGAAAAATGAGCATTTATCTTGCTGCGCCACTAAAATCCGAAATTGAGCTCTCAATTGGCCCAAATTCAATTATTTCTCTTTGAAACAAAAATAAAAATAAAAAATAAAAATAAAGATACTTTCAAAATATACTAATTAATCTTAGTTAATAATAATAAACTATTAAAGTCAACTATATATATAAATGAAAATATTTTTGGTATTTTTTTTTAAAATGTTATAATTATTATAAAATACTAATAAGCTAAAAAAAATATACAATAAGAAAAGAAATATTATAAAACTATTTTTGTGTTTTTAAATTTATGTTTAAAATTAAAACAAAAAGTTGACTGAAATCTTATTAAAATAAAAATAAAATATTTTTTGAAATACTACTTTTAAAAGTTGTGCGGGTCAAAAATTACGTGCTTACAATAATAATTATTTTTTTCATTTATTTAATTAAACATTTCCATTAACATGTTTTGTTCTTTAAATATCTTGCACGACAACGAAAAATATGTTTCAAGGAAAAAACGTGGCAAACACTGACCTCGTCGGCCTTCTCCAACTCTACCGTCTTCTCGATCAACTCATCACTCGAGTCATTGGCCCTGGTCGAACTCTGCTCAAGTTTAGCTCGCAGGGATACCACTTGGACCTGAAGATCGGCACCCTCAGCCGCGATCCTCACTAGTCTACCTCCCCATCCGATTTCTCGAACTACGATTAATGAAGTCCGCTCACCGAGCTCGACCAAAAGACGACCTCGATAAGCGGAGGGACTAACTGTATGTGTCAAAATCAAATTAGTGAAATTCGACATGCGGAGACAATTGTCATAAATAACCGGCGAATCAAATTGAGCCGTGTGGGCGAGGTCGAGCAGTGATCAATAAGGCCGAGGTCGAGCAGTGATCATCAACAAGGTCGAGGTCGAGCAGTGATCATCAACAAGGCTGAGGTCGAGCAGTGATCAATAACAAGGTCGAGGTCGAGCAGTGATCATCAACAAGGTCGAGGTCGAGCGGTGATCAACAATAAGGCCGAGGTCGAGCGGTGATCAACAACAAGGTCGAGGTCGAGCATTACAGATAGAAGTAACAGCTAGTTTTGCTTTGGAATCTTCAAAGGGAATATTCTATTGAATATTCTCTCTAATTGTACTGTTTAGGGCTCATTGGGATATCCCATATAAAGAGTATGAGAGATAAGGCAAAGGGAGGAGGAGACTCGAACAGAGAACTTCTCAAAATGCAGACTCTCTTTCTCTCTCTAGAAAAAATACAAAAACATCTCTCTAAAGAGATTAGATTATCTGTTATCCCACACTCTCCATCAGATTCGAAAAGGGTCCTAAGATTCTTGTATTTTTCTATAATTCATCTTTATCAAATGAAAGAGGATCCGCCGCACTCAAGATTGGGTGAATCTTCTCCTTTATTTATATTTTATTGCCATTTAATATTATTTAATGCATAGTCTTTTTTCATACTATTAGATCCAGCCATAATTACTGCCAGCATTTATACTCAACTATATTTTTCTATCCATGTTATCCATCTCAGATCTAGAATTAATTATCCTTAACTAGGATTTACCCTCTATCTTCTTTTTTAATTAGTTTAACAAAAGGTCTCATACTTTTTAGTAAAACAATTTGGCACCGTCTGTAGGGATTTTCTAGTTAAAGTTTTAGTTTACTCTAGATCTATATTCAATTTTGGTTCCTCTTTCTATTCATTGTAGAGTCATCCTTTTATTACAAATGCAAACTTGAGAAATGCGTATGCAAGCTCTTGAAATAGTTAGATGATTGGATCTTTGCATATATGTGTGAAATGTTTTACAAGTTTTTAGTGGATTTTATTGTTGCTGCATGATGCTGGAAAGCATGTTGTTTATGCTAATGGAATAAGGTTGTGACTTGTGAAGATTTTGTAAAAGCGAGAAATTAAATTATGTTTGATATCAAGATGAAAACTACGTTTTGCAATAGTAGTGGCTTTGGTATTTCATGAGTGTAAATTGTTAGTGAAGGATTATGGCCATTATGTATTAAGCACGTCCATAATTCTATTGCCATGTTAATGCTAGACATCAATTTATATCTTATATATACTGCTCTCTCTTTTAGAGAGGGATGATAGCTTATTGTGTGACTCTTTGAAATGATAAACTTGTCCTACCTTCATGTTTAGAGTATGGCTTATGTATCCTTTAGTTTTGTGCACCCAAGATTATAAACGCGTCGGGATCGGGACAGGGACTCGAACTCGAGGTCCCAACAGGCGAAGTAATTTGCCAGTCCATAAGATGTCCAGATATGACTAACAACGAAGCCAAGCATGAGTTCGTGATGGCAGGTCTAAAGCTAGCACTCGAGTACGGAGCAAAACGAGTCTTCTTACAGTGCGACTCTCAGCTCATTGTCAATCAAGTCACAGGGACTTTCCAAATCAAGGAACAAAGACTGCAAAATACCGGGCCGAGATCTGCAAGATCTCAGTTCGATGAATGCCAGCTCGTGCACAAAATATCGAAGCAGACGGCCTTGCAAAACTGGTAGGGGCCACTAAAAGCATAACCGAAGAAGGGAACGTTGTCACTCCGCTCCACTCGTCGACCGATCAAATCGATGTAACGAATGATTTCATTTGGTTTTAACTGACTATTCCCTAAGTGGGATAGAAGCAGGAGCATTCTCCCAGATACGCGAACAGGGAACGATAGCCGTCATGTAAAAAAATATTGTTTGCCGCTTCGGCCTCCCCAAAAATTTTCAGTTGCGACAACGGACCCCAATTCATCAAGAAAGAGGTCGCCGAATTATTCGAGAAGTAGCATATCACAAGAATACTCTCCACGCCGTACCGCCCAGTAGGCAACGGGCAATTCAAATCCTCCAATAAATCGATACTGAACATCATGAAGAAAAAAATCCGAAGACTCCAAGAGACCATATAGACTGGGACTGGATTGCCAGCCCAGGAAACATGTAAATCTCCTCGATAATGTGTAGGCAAAGATAAGTGCATGAAGCTCACCCGCATTTTTTCTAGAGCAACATTGCATCAATTAAACAAGTTATATTCAACCTCTTTCAAATTAACTACGGATTACATTCGACCTCGTTTGAATTCGCACCCTATACGACCCCCGGCCATTATCAAACAAAGGTTACAATCGACCTCGCTCGAATTAACTCACATTCGATCTTGCTCGAATTACCTAACATTCAACCTCGCTCGTATTAACCTTCGACCTCGCTAGAATTAACCAACATTCGACCTCGCTCAAATTAACTTACATTCGACCTCGCTCGAATTATTCGACCTCGCTCGAATCAACCAACCATCGACCTCGCTCGAAGTAACTCACATTCGACCTCGCTAGAATTAACCTTCGACCTCGCTCGAATTAACTAACATTTGACCTCGCTCGAATAAACTAACATTCGACCTCGCTCGAATTAACTTACATTCGACCTCGCTCTAATTAACTCACATTCGACCTCGCTCGAATCAACAAACATTCGAACTCGCTTGAATTAACTAGCATTGGAACTCGCTCGAATTAACTAACATTCGACCTCGCTCGAATTAATCTTTGACCTCACTCGAATTAACCTTCGACCTCGCTCGAAATAACCAACATTCGACCTCGCTCGAATTAACTAACATTCGACCTCGCTCGAATTAACTCACATTCGGCCTCGCTTGAATTAACTCACATTCGAACTCGCTCGAATCAACCAACCTTCGACCTCGCTCGAAGTAACTCACATTCGACCTCGCTCGAATTAACCTTTGGCCTCGCTCGAAATTAACTAACATTCAACCTCGCTCGAATTAACATTCGACCTCGCTTGAATTATCTTACATTCGACCTCGCTCGAATTAACTCATATTCGACATTGCTCGAATCAACTAACATTTGACCTCGCTCGAATTAAATAACATTCGACCTCGATCAAATTAACCGACATTCGACCTTACTTGAATTAACTCATTTGACCTCGCTCGAATTAACCAACATTCGACCTCGCTCGTATTAACTAACATTCGGCCTCGCTCGAATTAACTCACATTCGACCTCGTTCGAATTGATTAAGACACATTGGCAGTCCAAATTAGTTGAGTGACATTCGACCTCACTCAAATTTAACTCGCGTTTGACCTAGCTCGAACATGATTCACAGCTAAATCTCGTTCGTTCGCTCAGGCTAATCAAAGACACTCGATCACGTTCGAATTAACGCCTACCAACGATTCTTTTAAAACCATCAATCGAGGAAAAAGTTCAAGAAAAAGAAAAATAGAATCAGAAATAAGCAGCAAAAGTAGCATTCCAAATCAAAAGTATCAGAAAAGGCATCTTACAAGGGCCGAATCGCCCATCCAAATCTGAGGACGTGGACCTCCTCCGATGCCGCCATTCTTGCCAAAAGCTACCATCCTGGCCTCGTCAGCCTTCTCCAACTCTACCTTCTTCTCGATCAACTCATCACTCGAGTCATTGGCCCTAGTCGAACTCTACTCAAGTTCAGCCCGCAGGGATACCACTTGGACCTGAAGATCGACACCCTCAGCCGTGATCCTCACTAGTCGACCTCCCCACCAAATTTCTCGAACTACGATTAATGAAGTCCGATCACCGAGCTCGACCAAAAGACGACCTCGATAAGCAGAGGACTAACTCTATGGGTCAAAATCAAATCCGAAAAATTCGACATGCGGAGACAATTGTCATCAATAACCTGCGAATCGAATTGAGCTGTGTGGCCGAGGTCGAGCAGTGATTAATAAGGCCGAGGTAGAGCAGTGATCATCAACAAGGCTGAGGTCGAGCAGTGATCATCAACAAGGCCGTGGTCGAGCAGTGATCAATAACAAGGCCGAGGTCGAGCAGTACAGATAGAAGTAACGGCTAGTTTTGCTTTGGAATTTTCAAAGGAAACATTCTACTGAATATTCTCTCTAATTGTACTATTTAGGGCTCCTTGGGATATCCCATATAAAGAGTATGAGAGATAAGGAAAAGGGAGGAGGAAACTGGAACAGAGGACTTCTCGAAAAAGAAGACGTCTCCCTTCTATCCTTATACCCAAGACTGGTGTCACATTACTCACGAACTGCTAAGAGTTTACTAAATACAAGGTCTGAAAGAAACATAAATCTGTTTATGCCGAATAAAAAGAGATGACAGTCTAATATAAGGATAGAAGGGAGACGTCGGGCCTGCGGACGCCTGCAAGGCTACCTCGGGTCTCTCCGGACTGAAGATATGCTCCCGAACTAAAGCTGTTGCTGCTGATCGAAACCTGGACCTGTGGAAAAATGCACAGAGTGTAGTATCAGCACAACCGACCCCATGTGCTGGTAAGTGTCTAGCCTAACCCCGGCGAAGTAGTGACGAGGCTAGACCAGACTACCACATAAATATATATGTATATATATATATATATATATATATATATATATATATATATATATATATACATACAGCGGAATCGTAATACAAAACAGATAAACAATGTGGGAGGGGGACATGNAAATATCAATACACTATTTCTGAATATAAGGAAAATGAAATAGGAAATAAGGATAGAGGAGACGCCAGGGCCTGCGGACGCCTGCAGGTCTACCTTGGATCTTCGCGCGAACTGAAAATACCCTCCAACCTACAGTTCGAAGTCAATAGCACTGGGATCTGCAGAAAAGAGTGCAGAGTGTAGCATCAGCACAACCAACCCCATATGCTGGTAAGTGTCCAGCCTAACCTCGACGAGGTAGTGACGAGGTTAGACCAGACTACCACATAAACCTGTGCAATTCAAATATATATACAGCGGAAAAGATGTGGCTAGACCAGACTACCACATAAACCTATGCAATTTATATATATATATATATATATATATGTATATATATATATATATATATACATACAGCGGAATCGTAATACAAAACAGATAAACAATGTGGGAGGGGGACATGCTGTGGGGGGCATAATAAATTCCAAATAAGAGTCGTCCAATAATAAAGGAATACAGCTCAACTCAATAGTACGTAATGAAACAGAATTCAACCAGTGCACGGCATCACCCTTCGTGCTTTTACTCTCGTCCTCACCAAGCAATAACATGTGCACGGCATCACCGTTTGTGCTTTTACTCTCATTCCTCACATATATCAATAGAATCGGCACGGAATGGTACATCGTGCGGCACGACATCACCCTTCGTGCTATAACACTCTTTCTCATAATAAGCAACAATGCACGGCATCATCCTTCGTGCTTTACACTCTTTCCTTACCATAAACAAACAGTGCATGGCATCACCCTTCGTGCTTTAACACTCTTCCTCACCCAATCAACAATCACAAACAAGGGCAAGGGAAATAACTAAACAATAATAAAA
Organism: Nicotiana attenuata; assembly: GCF_001879085.1. Lineage (NCBI taxonomy): Eukaryota > Viridiplantae > Streptophyta > Magnoliopsida > Solanales > Solanaceae > Nicotiana > Nicotiana attenuata. Next base: position 1,730,191 of record NC_031997.1, on the reverse strand, counting down.
ATCCCGGCAAGGGAACACAAACAACAATTAAAAACCCGGCAAGGGTACAATATCAATAAACAACAACGTCCCGGCAAGGGAATGAATCATTAACTCTTTTCTTTCTTTCACTTTCATCTCATAGTTCACATTATCGCTTGAGCCAATGCTCCAAAGAGTTACGTATCTCATATACCTTCACAATTTGTATTTCAATCCGAGCCAATGCTCCACTAAGTTTCAAGATCACAATTTCTTCCACAAGGTCTTTACAACATATATAAGTCATCATTTAAGCATGGAAGGCATAACAACAACCAAACTATTCGCAAATAAGGACTCACGGTCATGCTAGACACCAATGTATAGATACTCGTCACCATGCCTATACATCGTACTCGACAATTAGCATGTTACAAATAAGACTCAACTCCTATTCCCTCAAGCTAGGGTTAAACCAAACACTTACCTCAAAGCCTTGAATTCCACTCAATTCTCAACAATCGCTTTACCCCACGATTCCACCTCCAATTTGCTCAAATCTAGTCACAAATTGCTCAATTACTTTACTAAACACTAAATGAATCAATTTGAATGCATAAGATGAATTTCCCAAGTTTTTCCCAAAAATTCCAAAATCGCCCCCGCGCCCACGTGGTCAAAATCCGAGGTTCAAACCAAAACCGGGTTACCCATTCCCCCACGAACTCAAATATGTAATTTGTTTTGAAATCGGACCTCAAATCGAGGTCCAAATCCCCAATTTTTAGAAAATCTAGGTTCTACCCACAAACCCCAATTTCACCCATGAAAATCCTTGATTTTAAGTGGAAAACATGTTAAATGATGTTAAAGATTGAAATAATTGAGTAAAAATCGACTTACAAATGATTTGGGATGAAGTTTGTTCTTGAAAAATCGCCTATGGTGTTTGGGTTTTGAAACAATGGTGAAAAGTGACTTGAAATTCGTCTAAGTATGAAAAATGCAGGTTGCAGATATAGGAAATACGAAGTTGGGTTCGCAATTGCGAACCCTGCAGGCTTGGGAAATGCGACACTACTGTTCGCATTTGCGAACTGAGGCTGACCAAGGGACCTTCGCATTTGCGAAAATGGTCTCGCATTTGCGAACCAGTGGTCGTCGCATTTGCGACGCCTGGCTTCGCATTTGCGAACCTTGGCCTGCTTAGGCTGGTTTCGCATTTGCGAAAAAACCTCCGCATTTGCGATAGCTGGACCTTCGCATTTGCGAACTCTGGCTTCGCAAATGCGAAAACTACAGATCAGCTCATACCAGGTTTTTCCAAAATGAAAAAATGCAATCCGACACCTATCCAAAACTCACCCGAGCCCTCGGGGCTCCAAACCCATTATACACACAACCTCAAAAACATCCTACGGACTTACTCGTGCGATCAAATCGCCAAAATAACATCAAAAACAACGGATCAAACCTCAAAACTCATGAATTCTTCC
>NC_031997.1:1726362-1728560 GCF_001879085.1 Nicotiana attenuata | reverse complement strand
AAAATTTCATAAAATAATAAATTTTCCATTTTAGGTCCGAAAACGTCACAACGACGTACCGATTTTCAACCAAACTTTACCAGAAAGCGCTTAAACCATAATATAAGACTTGTACCGGGCGCCGGAACCAAACATACAAGAGCCCGATACACAGTCTTTTAATCAAATTTTCATTTCCAATTTCACTTAGTAATTTCAGCAAAAAACAAGTTTCACAGAAAAGTTCAATTACCTCGGGCTCTAGACCTCAGAATTGCGACTTACGGGCATGATCCCGAGTCCACCATATTTTTCTACGGACCCTCCGGGGACCGTCAAATCACGGGTCCGGGTCCCGTGCTAACCCAAAATATTGACCGAAGTCAACATCATTTAATTAATATCCAAAATTAGCCATTTTTCACACGGAGTTCATATTTTAAGCTTTCCGGCACGCGCCTGGCATCGGCCACCACGTTGGCCTTTCCCGGATGATATAAAATGGTGACATCATAATCTTTCAATAACTCCAACCACCTCCTCTGCCTCAAATTCAACTCCTTTTGCTTGAACAAGTACTGAAGACTTTTATGATCAGTGAACACCTCACAGGCCACGCCATATAAATAGTGCCTCCAAATCTTCAAGGCGTGAACTATGGCTGCCAACTCCAAATCATGCACAGCATAGTTCTTCTCATGAATCTTCAACTGCCTCGAAGCATAGGCAATGACCTTGCCATCCTGCATCAACACTGCTCCAAGCCCAACACGGGAAGCATCACAATAAACAGTATAGGGCCCTGAACCTGTGGGCAAAACCAACACCGGTGCCGTAGTCAGAATTGTCTTGAGCTTCTGAAAGCTCGCCTCACACTCATCCGACCATCTAAACTGGGCACCCTTCTGGGTCAATCTGGTCATCGGGGCTGCAATAGATGAAAATCCCTCCACAAACCGTTTGTAGTAGCCTGCCAACCCCAAGAAACTCCGAATCTCTATAGCTGATGCTGGTCTAGGCCAGTTCTTGACTGCCTCTATCTTCTTTGGGTCCACCTGAATACCCTCAGCTGATACAACGTGACCAAGTAATGCAACTGAACTCAGCCAGAACTTACACTTGCAGAACTTGGCATATAACTGACTATCCCTCAGAGTCTGAAGAACCACTCTACGGTGCTGCTCGTGCTCCTCCTAGCTGCGGGAGTACACCAAAATATCGTCAATAAAGACTATCACGAACATGTCCAAATATGGCCTGAACACTCGGTTCATCAACTCCATAAATGCTGCTAGGGCATTAGTCAACCCAAATGACATGAACAAGAACTCATAATGCCCATACCGTGTACGGAAAGCTGTCTTAGGGACATCGGATGCCCTAATATTCAACTGATGGTAGCCAGATCGCAAGTCAATCTTGGAGAATACCCTGGCACCCTGAAGCTGGTCGAACAAATCATCAATCCTCGGCAGTGGATACTTATTCTTAATCGTGACCTTGTTCAATTGCCGGTAATCAATACACATTCTCATTGACCCATCCTTCTTCTTGATAAATAACACCGGCGCACCCCAAGGAGAGACACTGGGTCTAATGAAACCCTTTTCAAGCAAATCTTGCAACTGGTCCTTTAACTCCTTCAGCTCCGGCGGGGCCATACGATTTGGCGGAATAGAAATGGGCTGGGTGCCCGAAGCCAAATCAATACAGAAATCAATGTCTCTGTCGGGTGGCATACCCGACAGGTCTGAAGGGAAAACATCTGGAAACTCCAGGACAATAGGCACAGAATCTATAGGAGGAACCTCAGCACTGGAATCACGAACATAGGCCAAATAGGCCAAACACCCCTTCTCGACCATACGTTGGGCCTTCACGTACGAAATGACGCTGCGGGTAGAATAACATGGAGTACCTCTCAACTCTAAACGAGGCATACCCGGCAACGCTAAGGTCACAGTCTTGGCATGGCAGTCCAGGATAGCGTGGTAGGGTGATAACCAGTCCATACCCAGAATGATATCAAAGTCAACCATATCTAAGAGCAACAAGTCTACACGGGTCTCCAGACCCCCAATCACTACAACACACGAACGATGGACTCGGTCGACTACGATAGAGTCCCCCACCGGTGTAGACACATATACAGGAACACCCAATGCATCACTAGGCATGATCAAGCATGGTGCGAAATAAGATGAAACATAAGAATACGT
>NC_031997.1:1723808-1724971 GCF_001879085.1 Nicotiana attenuata | reverse complement strand
CCAAGGGACCTTCGCATTTGCGAAAATGGTCTCGCATTTGCGAACCAGTGGTCGTCGCATTTGCGACGCCTGGCTTCGCATTTGCGAACCTTGGCCTGCTTAGGCTGGTTTCGCATTTGCGAAAAAACCTCCGCATTTGCGATAGCTGGACCTTCGCATTTGCGAACTCTGGCTTCGCAAATGCGAAAACTACAGATCAGCTCATACCAGGTTTTTCCAAAATGAAAAAATGCAATCCGACACCTATCCAAAACTCACCCGAGCCCTCGGGGCTCCAAACCCATTATACACACAACCTCAAAAACATCCTACGGACTTACTCGTGCGATCAAATCGCCAAAATAACATCAAAAACAACGGATCAAACCTCAAAACTCATGAATTCTTCCAAATTTTCATAAAATATAAATTTTCCATTTTAGGTCCGAAACACGTCAAACGACGTCCGATTTCAACCAAACTTTACAGAAAGCGCTTAAACCATATATAAGACTTGTACCGGGCGCCGGAACCAAAATACAAGCCCGATACCACAGTCTTTTAATCAAATTTCATTTCCAATTTCCTTAGTAATTTCAGAAAAACAATTTCACAGAAAAGTTCATTACTCGGGCTCTAGACCTCAGAATTCGACTACGGGCATATGCCCGAGTCCCATATTTTTCTACGGACCCTCCGGGACCGTCAAATCACGGGTCCGGGTCCGTCTACCCAAAATATTGACCGAAGTCAACTATATTTATATTAATATCAAAATTTAGCATTTTTCACACGGAGTTCATATTTAAGCTTTCCGGCTACGCGCCTGGACTGCGCATGCAAATTGAGGCAACCCTTAATGAGGTTTTCGAGACCTCGGAAGCACGGATACGCTCCAATAATGAAGAACGAGCGACCGTGCAAGCTAATACTCGGATAGGCTCATAAATATCCAACCTTACAAATAGATTGGCCAAGGCCTGAATATCCAAAGCAAGCGGCCTCTAGCTGACCGGAATATAAGCAAGACTACCCATGCTGGCTGGCTTTCTACTCAACGCATCGGCCACCACGTTGGCCTTCCCCGGATGATATAAAATGGTGACATCATAATCTTTCAATAACTCCAACCACCTCCTCTGCCTCAAATTCAACTCCTTTTGCTTGAACAAGTACTGAAGACT
>NC_031997.1:1715916-1719426 GCF_001879085.1 Nicotiana attenuata | reverse complement strand
CAATGAAGTCATGGAAATCACTATTGCAAATAAGGACTCACGGTCATGCTAGACACCAATGTATAGATACTCGTCACCATGCCTATACATCGTACTCGACAATTAGCAAGTTACAAATAAGACTCAACTCCTATTCCCTTAAGCTAGGGTTAAACCAACACTTACCTCAAAGCCTTGAATTCCACTCAATCCTCAACAATCGCTTTACCCCGCGATTCCACCTCCAATTTGCTCGAATCTAGTCACAAATTGCTCAATTACTTTAATAAACACTAAATGAATCAATTTGAATGCATAAAAATGAATTTCCCAAGTTTTTTCCAAATTCGCATTTGCGAACCAGTGGTCGTCGCCTTTGCGACGCCTGGCTTCGCATTTGCGAACCTTGGCCTGCTTAGGCTGGTTTCGCATTTGCGAAAAAACCTCCGCATTTGCGATAGCTGGACCTTCGCATTTGCGATCTCTGGCTTCGCAAATGCGAAAACTGCAGATCAGCTGATACCAGGTTTTTCCAAAATGAAAAAAATGCAATCCTACACCTATCCAAAACTCACCCGAGCCCTCGGGGCTCCAAACCCATTATACACACAACCTCAAAAATATCCTACAGACTTACTTGTGCGATCAAATCACCAAAATAACATCAAAAACAACGGATCAAACTTCAAAACTCATGAATTCTTCCAAATTTTCATAAAACATAAATTTTCCATTTTAGGTCCGAAACACGTCAAACAACGTCCGATTTCAACCAAACTTTACAGAAAGCGCTTAAACCATATATAAGACTTGTACCGGGCGCCGGAACCAAAATACGAGCGCGATACCACAGTCTTTTAATAAAATTTCATTCTCAATTTCCTTAGTAATTTCAAAAAAATAATTTCACAGAAAAATTCATTACTCGGGCTCTAGACCTCGGAATTCGACTCCGAGCATATGCCCGAGTCCCATATTTTTCTACGGTCCCTCCGGGACCGTCAAATCACAGGTCCGGGTCCGTCTACCCAAAATGTTGACCAAAGTCAACTATATTCATATTAATATCAAAATTTAGCATTTTTCACACGGAGTTCATATTTAAGCTTTCCGGCTACGCGCCTGGACTGCGCACGCAAATCGAGGTAACCTTGAATGAGGTTTTCGAGGCCTCGGAAGCAAGGAATGAGTGAGAAAACAGGTGATGACCCTTTGGGTCGTCACAACTCTTCATCAGATCCGAAAAGGGTCCTAAGATTCTTGTATTTGTCTATCATTCATCTTTATCAAATGAAAGAGGATCCGCCTCACTCAAAATTGGGTGAATCTTCTCATTTATTTATATTTTATTGTCATTTAATGTTATTTAATGCATAGTCTTTTTTCATACTATTAGATCCGGCCATAATTACTGCCAGCATTTGTACTCAACTATATTTTTCTATTCATGTTATCCATTTTAGATCTAGAATTTATTATCCTTAACTAGGATATACCCTCTATCTTCTTATTTAATTAGCTTAACAAAAGGTCTCATACTTTGTAGTCAAACATGTACTGTGTTGCCCAATTTGAAAGTCGGAATAAAATTAATAGTTGCACGCAAATTAAATTCCAGCAAAGAGTAGAGTTCATGCATGTTTTGATTCAATAATGATAAAATTCCATGCCTCCCTCACCTATCACATGTTAAATAAACGCACCTTCTAGGGTGAGGGAGGGGAAATGTGAACATCTAAAACTCGCGGAGCCAAATTTTTTACTAAGGGGATACAAAATATAAAAAAGTGAACGTTCGAAGAAACTAAGGAGATTCAAGCACTACAATATATACATAAAAAATATTTTTGACCTCACATATATAATATAATTTTTCGGCAAAGTTAATTGATCCCCTTCCGTCACGCTTGCTCCGCCCAGAGTGAACATATACTAATAAAACAAAACCATAAGTGAACTGACGGGAAGGTGCATGGAAACCCCTGAAATTTGTCTGTAAGAAACAACAGAGAGCAATGGAAACTTCAAAATTGCGGACAGCCGCAGTGCCGCTAGCCGGGAACAGAGTCAAAAATTACATATAAAAAAAAACATCTAAAAAAACGTGCAAAAACCAAGTGGCCACTAAAGCCCTTCATTAGCAAGCCCTATTCTAAAACTATACTTCCTTCTATTTTATAGAGCATTATTATTATTAGAGTATTTTAAAGACATTTTGAGCACTTCACACAATGAAACAACGGAGATTTAGAATTTAGAATTGATGGTTTCATTCTTTTAATATGTTTTCACAACTGAATTCATTGTACTTTTGCAATTTTGGGTTCAAATCTTAATATAGGTTGAAATTTTATTTTTGTATTTTCGGGGGAAAAATAATGCATTCCCTTGAACACATTGTATGTATATTATATTTGTCCCTGCTATTGGAAGTTCCACGTACTTTGATGATAGGCTATAGTTGCATATTTTAGTCGCTTATTACACTCGAATTTACTGCACATTAATTAGTTTGCGCTTTAATCGCTAGTGTTTTGCACTAATTGTGTATTTTATGCCTTGTAGGTGTGATTCCGAGCTATATAGATGTTATGGAATAAATTTAAGTGATTTGAAGTTTTGAAGTCTGAGTAAAAGCTCAAGGAATTAAGCCGGGATCGTGTTCGGAGGTCAAATTTGATAATTAAGTACGAGTGAAGACTTGAGGAGGCATATTGCGCACTGTCTAGTAAAATAGACATAACTTTTTTTTCAGAACTCCATTTGGGCTCCACAATATATGGTTGGAAAGTTAACTCAAAGGGCTACAACTTTCATGTTTTACGTTTTTTCAAATTCCAAACGGAACAGGGTGAAAAACTGCGGTTTTGCCGCGACGGCGGTAGAAGATGGTCGCGGACAACTGAGGAATCAGAGGGCATGTTTGGCCGCGGTTCCACCGCGACCGCGGCAGGAAGCGAAAATTTCAGGGACTAAAGTGCAAAACATGGGATTTTAAGTCCTAAACCCTATATTAAACAAAGGAGGCCGGCCAAGAACAAGGAGGAGGACATATTTTGGACACAAATTAGACCTAAGTAGGCGGAGAGACACTACTTTAGGGTTAGACAACACCCTTCGAGGCAAGAACACATTGGGAGCAAGGCGGAGAATTCTTCTACGAGTTTTTCCTTCCTCTTCCTATTTTTCATTGTTGGTTATGACTTTTAGTATCGTAGTTTTACATACGCTGATCGACTAGTTTTACCGCAAATATGCCTTTCCGAATTTAGGGGGTAATGATATAGGAAGAGTGCAACCACTCATTATAAGCGTTACTATGGTATTTGTTTTAGCACGAGTGGAGTATGATGTTGAGCATGATTATGCAATAATTAAAAGCATGTTGCCATGTATTTGCACATTAGGAAAGCAATAAATACAACAGTTTCATAATTTAAGGCAATAAAGAAAAGAAAACAAGAAAAATATGTCAGTTTTGCTTCTAAAGAAGAAATTAAATGCTTAAATTAAATAAACAGATAATCGCAC
>NC_031997.1:1691589-1698407 GCF_001879085.1 Nicotiana attenuata | reverse complement strand
GGTTCTGGTAAGGAGGTTGATTTCTTTGGAATGGAGGTGGATTTCGGTTAGCTTGTGGTTGCGGTCGGCCGAAAGGTTGTGCATTCATGACCGCATAAGGTGCAGGAGCATAGGCCATACCAGTATGAGGGTAGTAGTGTTGAGGGGTTCTTTCAGAGAACACCGGTCTAGGAGCCCGATACCTTCTTCCCTCCGAGGCCACCATCACTGTTTCTTCTTTCTTTCTGCCTTTGGCCATTCCTCCAGACCCGCCTTGGATGGCTTGGGAGGTGGCCCTTATGGCTGACTGGCTCAAGATTCTACCCGTTTTTAACCCATTCTCTACCATCTCTCCGATTTTTATTGCCTCGGCGAAAGGTTTACCCATGGCGGACATCATATTCTGAAAATAGTCTGCTTCCTGGGCTTGGAGGAAAACAGTGACCATCTCTACCTCATCCATTGGAGGTTTCACTCTCGACGCCTGTTCGCGCCACTTAATTGCATATTCACGGAAGCTTTCTGAAGGCTTCTTCTTAAGATTTGCCAAAGAGTTCCTGTCCGGCGCGATGTCTATGTTGTACTGAAATTGTCGAACAAAGTCTCGGGCCAGATCATCCCAAATATGCCAACGCGAGGCATCTTGATCCATGTACCATTCTGAAGCGATACCAACCAAGCTTTCTCCAAAATATGCCATCAACAGCTCTTCTTTGCCACCGGCCCCCCGTAACTGATTGCAATACTTCTTTAGGTGAGCGATGGGGTCACCGTGTCCGTCATACTTCTCAAATTTTGGTGTTTTGAACCCTGAAGGCAAGTGTACATGAGGGAACATACATAGATCCGTGTATGAGACACTCTTTTGCCCGCTCAATCCTTGCATGTTTTTCAAGCTCTGCTCGAGGCTTCTCATTCTCTTTGCCATTTCATCCTGCTCTGGGTCTTTGGGGGTTTTGTCCTGCCCTGGCGTAAGCTCGTATGGGGGTGGCTGGGAGTAATTATATGTGGGATATTGAGGAGGATCTGACGGAAATACAGGGTTTTGGAATGTGAATGCTGAGGGATCAAAGGCAGGCCTTGGCAGCGAAGGTTGTGTTGTAGCAGGGCATGGTGGAGCAGTGAAGATGTTAGGAATTGCTCCCGCTGGGAACACCTGGGGGCGGACCTCAGAAGGCATTCCAACGAAATGAGCGGTCATGGTAGGTTGTCCCAAAAGGGTAGGAGGGTGACTGATAGGGACAGTAGTAGCACCTCCAGCTCTGGGGAACAATTCTGGGAATCCGGGAATATTGCTTGGAGGTTCCTTTCCATTGTTCCAAGCATCCCACATTTCCATCAGTCGCAGGCGCAAGATCCGATTTTCTTCAGCTGTAAAAGATTCAGAGGCCGGGACCCCCGAGATGGGGCTATCTTCAGAGATGGGGACCGCGGGCAAAGTCATTTCTGTAGACATTTCCACACTTCCTTTCGATCTGGTAAAGTATTGATGCGATGCCAGCTTACCACAACCAACCACCGTTTCTAAAAGCTAGGCTGGAAATCAGCAACACACGGTTAGTTTGAGACAAGTAACAGATAGGTAATCGCACATTGGGGTGTGATGCACCTATACAGTTGAACGGTTGTCTACATGTTTCCACTGGTTGCATGTGTCATCCCGGCTTTTCTTTTCTATTTTTTTCTTCTTTTGATTTCCTCTCTTTGTTTTTCTTGCTTTTCTTTCTCTTCCTATTTTTCTCTCATTTTCTTTTCCCTCTTTTTTGTTTTTGCCTTTTCCCTGTTCTTCTGCCATGGTTTTCTCTCGATTCCTCATTTTTTGCGTTTCTTTTCCTCTCTTGTTTTCTTTTATTTCCTTCCCTCGTGTTTTATTTCCAGGGGATACGGTCGAATCCTATGGAGATTGCCTACGTATCATGACCCCGCATGAATCAGACCAAGCGTAGTTCTTGCAAACCTAGATGCAAGAAATAAAGAAACAATTTGTTTTGGGAATTTTCAAATTTTTATTAATAACAAAAAGCAATTACAAAGCTACTAGACTATTTGCTTTTCTTTTCTTGGAAATAGGAAGTACAAAAACCAGACGCGAAAACTGCAGACTTGATTTTTAGGAGTACATCAAAGCTTCACATCCTGGGGCCCGCGGGGCATCACTCGGCATCGCCGCGGGCCTGCGTGCAAGACCCTGTTGCAACTGATCTAGATCGTTCATAACCTGGCGAACAAATATCATCACGGAGGCAAAGAATGTGGTATGACCCATCCGTTCACCGGCCTGACACTTCATGACAATGTAGTCGGCAATGTTTCTGATTCTCTCCCGGATTTGACCCTTCTCTTGGAGTAGCCGGCTTATCTGTTGAGTGCGAGCCTCTAGTACCTGAGAATCCTGGAAGTGAAGATCCTGTAACAATTTTAGTTCCTTCTCCATATCAGCGATTAATTCATAGCATTGTTCCCTCTCGGCCTGTAGCTCTTTCTCCCGACGGGCTGCCTTTTCTTCAAGAGTGTTCATTTTTCTTTTCATGTTGGCGATGGTTCCCTCATAGTTTTTCTTCATTTGCTGTACAAACTGGGCCCTTTCCTCGGTCTTCTTGGCCCATTGAGCCCGAAGTTTTGCCACGCTTCCCTCGGATTTTTCCAATTCTTCCTGACAGTCCAGGACTTGTTTCTTCAACCCTCTTATCAATCTCTCGTCGGATAGACTTCTTTCTCGATTCCTTGCATCTAATTTCAGTTGTTGAATTTGGGCCTTGAGAGCTTCATTCTCCTGGGCCAATTGCTTTTTATCACCTTCATCAGCTGCGGTTTGCAAGCTGTTTTCGAACCGAAGCTCCTGAACCTGTTTTTCCAATGCTCCAATTCGAGCTCTGTACTCCTTTTCTTTAGCCAACCAATCCCACTGCACCTGAGCCTCGCTTGTTAATTGTTGCACATGTGGCCTTTTGGCGGGTCTCTCGGGGATTTGAAACCTTTTACCGAACCAAACCAAGTATTTGGGATCTACCGCACCTCTGGCCCGGTCCTGTACTATAGTTTTAGGCTCAAGGTACCTGCACTCATTCCATATCTTTCGGATGCGGCCTTCAGGGAATGCAGCTTTTGGGCCCAACTCAATGACTTGCCCACTCAGGTCTTCATCACCGTGCACCGTCTGGAATCTTCCAAACTGTCGCAAAACTCGGTAAGGAGCATAGGGCTGAATGCTTCGAATACCCATCAGAAGAATATAAGGGACCTCTGCCGATGTGTACACAGCTTCAGTAGGAGGAAGCCATCCATAAGCCCATTCTACTTTATCTGCAGTGAGGGATCTTAAACACGACGACCAGGCCTCAGTACCCTCCGGGAACTCAATACCTGTAACTCGGGTCTCGAACTCTACAATACAACTCAACCCGGTTAAGCCGTAGTTCATATATCCTGTGCGGTGACAAAGATGTTCCTGTATCCATAACTGCAAAAGCAAATTGCAACCTTGAAAGAATTTCTCCCCTTCTCGACATTTGGTCAGAGCTCGGTATATTTCTGCTACAATCAGGGGAACCACTGTGCTAGTAGGTTTCTTCATAGCAACATCTAGCATTCCTACTAGGCCAAGGTCTATGTGACCATCTTTTCTAGGACAAACGACCACTCCCATAAAGGCCACCATGAAGGCTAATCCCCGTCGGGCTTCCCATTTGTCCTTATTTCCAGCATGTGTTAATCCTGTATTGGGTTCCTCAAAACCTTTGGGGTTACCATACCGGTGATATAGGAAATGTAGTGTACAACATCCTTCTGCCAGATGCGGGTCCTGAATATCTCGACTGATGTTCAACAAGTCCAAAAACCTATGAAGAGTTATCGGTCGTGGGGCCAAAGGGTATCTACCGCGGAAGTTCCCGTTGAGACCGGCATATCCGGCAATTTCTTCCAATGTGGGTGTGAGTTCAAAATCTGAAAACCGGAATACATTACGGGTCGGGTCCCAAAATGGTATCAGTGCCTCAACGACATCCTTCCTTGGTCTGATTTCCAATAAATCGACAAGACCGCCCAAGCTTTTAACCACAGTATCCCTGCTTCCTTTTCCCAAGTCATGCCACCACATATGGAGTTTCAAAGGGATCTCGCTCAGGACTGAGAAGGTTTCGATGTCACTTGAATTCATCCTGCACATTATTTAGGGGAACTTAATGATTTATTTTGAAAAATGGCTATTTGTGCAAAAATTCTTTATTCAGAAAATAAGGACTTGGATTTGCAAATATGGCCTTTCAGCACTTCTGGGAGGAAGATTTTAAGGCTATGCTCGCAAACCATTTAAAAATGACTCAAGGTGGCTATTCTTGCAAAACGGCCTTCCGGCGTCCTTTTGGGGACATTCGGCTTATTTAAACAGGAATGGCATCACCCGACTTATTTATGACACAAAATTGGCATTTTTGGTTATTTTTGAAAAAGGAAGGGTTGGATCCGATGAGGGTTGCCTATGTATCTCACATCCGGTGAGAATCAAACCGGCGTAGTTCGGGCAGATTTGCCAAAATCAAAACTATTTTGAACAACAATTTTTCTTTCTATTTTTCCAAATATTTTCTTTTGCTCTTTTCATTTTTCAAAAATCCGGCAGCATTTCGGTACTATTTGGGCATTGGGGTTTTTCCAAAACAGATAATTACCCTCACTTAGTCCTAACACTGCTTATTTTCTCAATTTAGACGAGCCGGTCGACATGCAAATCCGAGCAAATAAATGCGCAAGTAGCACGTAAGATGCATCAGGATGGTCAATTTCTTTCAGGTCACCTGTCCTAGACGGACCCAACCCCTGTGTTGAGTCCCCTAAGTCAAATGCACATGATGCAAACAAACGTCCTACTAGGGATCCGGCATGAGGTTTTGTTCTTCTAGGTTTAATCCTAGGTTTATTGGTCTAGACCTGGCTTACCCGAGCGGACAACTCGAGCCGAGGGGGAGGCAGCGTACCGGGGATACAGAAGCTCCGCCGGCTTAGCAACTTATCCAAACCTCGTTCTAAATTGGGAAAGACTCTAAACAGAAGAGAAGCTACACGAAGTGCACCCTTCTCCATGATGTAGAAGACTCAGAAAGAGGAAGGGATTCGCGACAGTTTATATATACAATTTCAACAAATATCAAAGCGGTAAAACATTTAGCACATATAGCATGGAACATATAGAAAAATCAGATAAAGCCAAATATAACAATTGTACTAAGCTCGAATTCTTGAACCCTGAATCGAAATTCTGGGTTCGATCCCCAGCAGAGTCGCCAGAGCTGTCACACCTCCTTTTTTTTACACCTACCCCGAAGGATAAGGTATAAGGGAGTTTTTCCATTTAAAGTGCATTATTCGAAATGGGATTATTTATTTATTTTAGAGTCGAAACTTGGGATAAGATTGGCTTTTGGTGTCCCAAGTCACCGGTTTAATTTGGAATCCCAAATCGAGGAAAAATTTTGACTTCCCAATTGGAGTCTGCGAACCAGAAATTCTGAATAAGGAATTCTGTTGACCCGAGGGAAGGTGTTAGGCACCCCCGGATCCCGTGGTTCTAGCACGGTCGCTTAAATTATTATAAATGGCTAAAATCTGATTTTTATACAAGTTCAAACGTATAGTGCAATTTTATAAATTATTTACCGCTTTTAGTTATTTTTTTTACGAAAGTGAACGCCGTTTAAGAGCGTATTTTTGGATCACGTCACATGAAATGCACCCGGATCCTCAACGCCTCTTATTCAACGTTTTAGGATTTGGATTTGGGTTGCATGAAATGCACACCCGAGTTTAAGAAGGTAAATTTATTAAAGAGCGCGCCTAAAGTGGCTAGCGTCTTATTAGCTTTGCGGGAAGCCATGAAAATTCGCTAAAGGGCATGTCCCGAATTTCTAAAATATTTTTAATAAAGTATTAAATGAGGGCCCCGCAATTTATATGTTTTGTGCGGCGAGGCTCGTCTCATTTTTATTTAAAGGCCAACTTAAAGCAAACTAAGACTTTCTATTTATGTTGTCTCTAAAAGGGCCTTAATCAATTAGCATTATAAAATTCAGGCCTCCAGTTCAGGTCCGAACTCAAACAAAAGGCAACCTCTTAATTTGAATTCGCTACCTAACTTGGAAGGCCTGAAATTATATTTCATTCTTTTAATATCTGGTCCAATAGTTCCGTAAATAGAACAAAGCCTTCAGCAGTTTGGGCTTCAAAATCAACCCAAAATCCCTTCAATTGCATTTAACTAAGAGCTACTGAACATTTGGGCTTTGGGATAAACCCAAGTCGAGAATGGGTAAGGCTGGTTCTCAAATCAGGTCTCCAAAGCCTTAAATTAGATTTAGTAACTTGGTAAAGCAAGGGAAGGATACAAATTGATTTGGATCAAAAGCATGCTGATTTAAAATGCAGGCAATTTATTTAGCTATTGATAACCAACATTCTCGTTGGGGAAATTTACAGCAATTTTGACATCTTATGAACTTTCAAATTAATAAGGGACATAACATACACGTTGATATTAAGTGATAATCTAATTGTTCTGGATTCCTCATTTTAATAATCTGAATCTCATTTCAGTATACATGTTGATATTCATTTTGAATCTGTTTTCTAAAACTATTATTTCTTTCCAACTAGAAATCCAAATTGATAGAATAATGAGAAACTTTCTACACCATAGCTAATAGCATACCTCCTGGGTTGGTAATATGATTATCTGCAGTCCAAACAATACCTTAATTTAAACTCAAACCTTAAATTGACATAATAACTAAACTAATTTCATCAAATTACAGCTAATACCACACTGATACTACTTACATGAGCCT
>NC_031997.1:1679510-1689165 GCF_001879085.1 Nicotiana attenuata | reverse complement strand
CAAAACAAAGACTCAATTAAACTATTTAAACTCCTAAAATTACTTAAAACTCTATTTAGAAATAAAACGCAACAATTAACAATTAAGAGTGCAACAAGACTATTTTTTGCAATTTTTCTTTAAACTTTATTCTAAATCTAATTAATACCTAATTAATACTAAAATTGTGAAATTAAATCCCTAAATGCATGTGCATATTTTTCTGTATTTTCATATGAAAAATGCAACCAATTAACACAAAAATTTAACAAAAAAAAATCACAAAAAATTGTAAAATAATAAGGAAATCAATTATTTGAAACTTTTGGAATTAATTTGCTTAGGGCAAAAATCACGTGCTCACAAATATGAGTAGTTTATCGTATATTTATGAATTTGCATCATCATTGGGTAGTTTTGGGAGTATTGGCATCGGTTCAAGTCTTCGGAAGGGCGTGGAATGCCTGTTATGGATCTTCGGAGCGAGGTGAGTCTCTTTTCTAACCTTGTAAGAGGGAATTGTCCCCATAGGTGAGTTAATTGGTTATGTTCTCTTATTTGTGGGGTCTACGTACGTACGAGGTGACGAGAGTCCGTGCGTAGCTACTATTATATTTAAGTCCGGGTAGTCTAGGACCCAAAAGCATGTTATTCTTGGAATATTTATAATCTTATTGACAGTTTGAATTGTTTAAACCACGTTGAGTTAGTAAATGAATTAAAAAAAAAGATTTACCTTCATCTCCTTGAATTGTTATAAGAAAATTGGTTTTTCCTTGGATAAATTATTTCCTGGTGATGTCCTTAATTGACTGTTTGAATGTGTTTATATAATGTGGAACGGGCCGAACGCCTCGGTAGATTAAATAGACGCATCTATGGTTCGCGCCATTCGACCCTCTGGTAGTGCACAGTTTAAATATTGTTGGATCGGGCCGTACGTCCTCGGCATGAGTTGCGCATGCTTGTATTGCTTGCTGTGATAGTCATTGATACTAATATCCGCTTTCCCTGACTTGAGATAATTGTCAATTAATGGATTATGAATCCGGAGACTTTAAATAAAAAGTGACTTTCACCTGGTTAGTGACTCATTTAAATTTTACTGTTGTTCTTAATAGACCCGTGATGTCATCGCATTAATAATATTATTACTGGACCTTTAGTAAGTGTCAAAGTTGCCATCTCGTCTCTACTTCTTCGAGATTAGGCGGGATACTTACTGAGTACACGTTATTTTTTGTACTGATACTACACTTCTATGCATTTTTGTTGCACAGGCACATGCGCCACTGATGGCTTAGCAGGCGTAGCAGCATGGTTGACACGGAGACTAGGTGAGCCGTATTTTCCTCGAGGCGCCCCGCAACTATTATAGTCTCTCTCAGGATTCTATTTATTTCCTGTCCAATTGTATTTCGGACAGCTGTTGTACTTTATTCGATTATTCTTAGAAATTGCTCATGCACTTGTGACACCGGGTTCTTGGATGGTTGTAAAGTATTTTATATCAACTGCTTATTATTTAATTTGATTTAAAACGATTATCTTTTTTAAAATGGTAAATTTGAAGGAAAAATCATAGATTTCAGGAGTATTAAAACAAGGATTTAATTAAGTATTTGGTTGGCTTGCCTGACAGTGGTGTCCGGTGCCATCACGACACTTAGTGGATTTTGGGTCGTGACATAATTGACCGACCAACTTTGGTCGGTATATTAAAACGACCATCAAAATACCGTCCAAGCGCATTTGATCGCGTTTTGGTCAGTAATTGTCCATAACCGACCAAAGTTGATAGATTTTTTTTTATCTGTATTTACCGGATTTCTAGTAGTGTATGATAATAAAAAAAAATTCCTAATTGAAGTAGCAAAGGAAGGAATGGAACCAAAAAACACATAATTTGAGTATATATCTTCATAAATTTTGAAAATGAACAACTATATTGTGAAGAATACAGAAAAAAATAAAAAATAAGGACCAGTTGACTAGGAAACATAGAAACCACTATTTCAAGTGCTAACAACTTGATTCTAAATTTAAAACTTTTTAATACAAATACATTATTTAAGCAAAAGTTACTGAATTCGGACGAATCTACATACGAGCTTCTAGCTCTCGCGCTGCTTGCTTCGATCAATACATTTAGAAATAACAAACTGTCACGATCCGGCTTTCCCACCGTCGGGATGTTGATGGTGCCTACTCTAGGCAAGCCAACCGATACAGCTTTACCACATTTATTATTAACCAAAACAGAAATAAATAATAGTTAAAACTAAAGAGATATAAGGTGCAGAAGTGATATAATAGTTCAACAACTCCAATACATGACTACCCCAATGATCTGGAATTACGATCCACGAACGTCTAGGAAATTCTACAAATATTGGTTTAAAAGAAGTACATCTATTCTCAAAATAGAAAGAGATAGAGACAGGAAAAGCTAAAATAGGGAAAGGGGACTCCAGGGTCTGCGAACGCCGGCAGATCTACCTTGGGTCACCCGTGGACTGAAGGCAGCAACCTCAACTCTACTCACGAGGTCCGGCGCCGAAATCTACATAGAAAGTGCAGAGTTCAGTATCAGTACAACCGACCACATGTACTGGTAAGTATCGAGCCTAACCTCAGCGAAGTAGTGACGAGGCTAGGACACGACAACAACATAAACCTGTGCAGTTATTTCATATACGGGAAAAGCAATAATAACAGAAATTTAACAAATAATGACGGGAAGGGGAAACATGCTGCGGGGAATATCAAATTCTGAGAGTAAATCAATAGAGAAACAGAGTAAACACCATATTTGAACCAACATGAATAATGAAATAGTAACACGTGCACGACATCACCCTTCGTGCTTTTACTCTCGTCCTCACCATAAGAAACAACCGAAACAGCA
The DNA here is from genome assembly GCF_001879085.1 of Nicotiana attenuata. NCBI lineage: Eukaryota > Viridiplantae > Streptophyta > Magnoliopsida > Solanales > Solanaceae > Nicotiana > Nicotiana attenuata. Next base: position 1,686,278 of record NC_031997.1, on the reverse strand, counting down.
CGGCATCACCCTTCGTGCATTAACTCTCATAATCATGGCACGGCATCACCCTTCATGCATTAACTCTCAAATCATGGCACGACATCACCCTTCGTGCATTAACACTCACTCACAATATCGTGCACGGCATCATCCTTCGTGCTTTACACTCTTCCTCACCAAAACAGAAGAAACAATAACATCCGACAAGGGAATCAACAATAACCAATCTCAGGTCAACAGATAACTTCACAAAATAAGTCTCAACTTGAGTCAATACTCAACAATGATCTAATACCAAGAAAATATCATAAGACTTGTTCAACATAGAGAATCATCAATTTAAGCATGAACAGTACGTGATAAGAGACACAACGGTCACAGTATAAGACTCACTTGCATGCTCAACATCAATGTATGGATACTCGTCACCACACCTATACGTCGAACTCAAGACTAACACGTATCAAATAAGACGACAACACCTATTCCCTTAAGCGAAGGTTAATACCGCTTTTCCTTTAGTTTCCACTTCCAAACCGCTCGAATCTATGCTATTAACTAATTAACATCAATTAACACTAAATAAACCAATTCTAATGCATGAGTATAGCTTTCCCAATATTTGTCCCAAAAAGTCAAAAACCGACCCCGGGCCCGCTTGGTCAAAACTCGAAGTTCGAACCAAAACCTGATTACCCATTCACCCACGAACCCAAATATGCAATTGGTTTTGAAACCTGACCTCAATTCGAGGTCTAAATCCCCAAATTTCGAAAACCCTAAATTCTACCCAAAAACACCCAATTTCCCATGAAAAAACCTAGATTTTGTGATGAAATCTTGTAAAAAGATGAAATAGATTGAATGAATTGAGTTAGAAATCGTTTACCTATGATTTGCGGAAGAACTCTTCTTTGGAAAATTGCCTATGGGAGCTTAGGGTTTGAAAATTTGAGAGAATGAGTTGAAATCCCGTCTAAATTGGTTTTGATTAGTTGCAGATATCGCATTTGTGACCAGAGCTTCGCAATTGCGAATCTCCCAAATGCGAGACATGCATGCAAATGTGAACCTGCTGCATGCCTGCTACTGTCGCATTTGCGAACCTTTGGTCGCAATTGCGAAAGTTGCCCCTCCCTGATGACTTCGCAAATGCGAACTATGCTGGCCCAGGGCTTCTTCACAGTTGCGATAAAACCCTCGCAATTGCCAAGCCTGTGAAGCTCGCAAATGCGAAGCCTGATCTCGCAATTGCGAGATCAGAGGCCTGCAACAAATACCAGATGCAACAACAGATTTTTTTCTAAGTCCAAACTCACTCCGTGGCCTATCCAAAACTCACCCGAGCCCTGTGGCTCTAAACCAAACATGCATACAAGTCTAAAAATATCATACAGACTTGCTCGTGCGAATAAATCGCCAAAATAACATCTAAAACAACGAATTTAACACCAACACTGATGATTTTCTTAAGAGCACTTGAAATTTCTATTTTTGCAACCGCACATCCAAATCACGTCAAATTAGTTCCGTTTCTCATCAAATTTCACGGACACAACTTAAATATTATATCTGACCTGTACAGGGCTCCGAAACCAAAATACGAGCCTGATACCAACGAGGTCACACACTATTCCATTTATAAAAATCCTTATATTTTCCAGCAAATAATTTTCTTCAAAAATTCATTTCTCGGGCTAGGGACCTCGAAATTCGATTCCTGGCATACGCCCAAGTCCCATATTTTACTACGGACCCTACGAGACCGTCAAATCATGGGTCCGGGTCCGTTTACCAAAAATGTTGACCGAAGTCAACTTTAATTAATTTTAAAGGTAAAATTCAATATTTTTCTTAAATTCCACATAAAAGTTTTCCGAAAACGCGTCCGGACTGCGAACGCAAATCGAGGAGAAAGAAAATGAAGTTTTCAAGGCCTCGGAACCCGGATTCGAATTCTAAAACAAAAAGAGACCCTTAGGGTCGTCACACAAATAGAAACTTTTTCTTTTGAAAGCTAATGAATAGGCGAGCTATAAACCAAATGCATGGGTCTTGCAAGTATATGTTAGAAAATCTGCTTTAGGTACAAACAATTATTTACGTTACTTCATAAAAACATAGAATGAAACTCATATATGTACAATCTTAAATAAATAGTTCAGTCTATGATATGATCAAGATCTTGACGAGCTGTAGGCGCACATCTCACACTAGACCAAATTTCAACAACAACCTAGTGTATTCTTACGAGTGGGGTCTGGGGAGGGTAGAATGTATGCAGTCATACCTCTACCCTGAACAGGCAGAGAGGCTGTTTCCGATACATCCTCAGCAAACACTAGACCAAATTTCACATGACGAAATGCTCCATAGCTCCCCTAGCTGCTCGTTGTTTCCTCGAGTCTCTTGTATGGTTGTTTTCCTTTTGCAGAAGATCGATAACAATGCAATTGCTTCGTGTTTTTGTCAAGGTAATGTAGGAGGAAAACCATCCCTATTGAAGTAGCAAACATAGGAATTGGACCAAAAAACCATAGCAACAAAGGTGTAGCAAAATAAAGTGCTCTAAGTCCTAATGACCAAAAATCACCTCCCCTAATCACTGCTAATTCAACGTAGCTTATTGGAATATCAGTATCGGGCGTGCTAATTAGGTAATTTGCATGAATAAAGCATCTCGACGATTGAACAAAGCATGCAAAGGCGAGCAAGAAGCAGAGTAGAAGGCTTATGAACTTAATAGACATGGTTTCTAGCCTTGTGTCACCATATATTAATTCACTGCTAAAAACACTATTATTTGCCATCCATGCTCCAATGAGGAAACTTAGACTTAGTGAAACTGATGCCAAGAATGTTGCTCCATTGAGGCTGGATCCTAAAACTGTTAGAGCTGTATCAATATTCTTTTTATCATCCTGCAAGATTCCACGACATATATATAAAAAAGTTATTTCAAAACACTTTTTAGATAAGAATTGAGAGACAGTGGCGGAGCCAGAAACGTTCTAACAGAGAAAAATGCAAAAATGTTATACCTAGAGGCTTCCCTTACACTCATGGGCGAAGATAGGGTGGCAGAAGACGATCCGAACCCCGACAGAAAATAATATATATATATATATATATATCTATATTATTATAAAAGCATGAACAAAATGTTGGATTACAAAAATAACCTTTTAATATTAAGTATAATAACTCACAATAAAAGGACATAATCGGAATTCTAGACATTAGCCTTGTAATCCTATTAGTTTTAGGACAAAATACTAGACGTTGAATCCTATCTACATGATACCTTTAGAAATTAGACTTTATCTTTTATTTTTAAACGTATATTTTTCGAATGTTGGTTACTTACTATGAAATATTCATTATAAGAATGAAATTTACACTACGCAATGTGAGCACACTTCGTTTATGAAAAGTCCAAGAGTCTCCTTTACAGGACTTTTCATAAATGTCCAAATTCACCTTCATATATTTAAATATTATTAAATAATTAAATAAGTACATTTCCATTATTTAGAAGGTTCTTTCGTTAATTTAACATTTAACTTTTGGGGTTTTCACTTTTTAATGGCTCATGATGGTTTAGATATTTATTTATTTGAAGGAATTATAAAATTTAATTAAGGAGAGAAATTTTAATATATAATAATAAAAACAATCATCTAAAAGCATAATAACTCACAATAAAAGACATAATCGGAATCCTACACATTAGCCTTGTAATCCTATTAGTTTTTAGGACATAATTATACTACACGTTAAGAATCCTACATGATTACCTTAGAAATCCCATTAGTATAATTATGTTCGGGCATAGATATAAAATACGACATATAGCATGTAAATCTAATACCTTTAGGAACATGTTAGAATTTTTTATTAATAAAAATTATTGTTGGGAATATGGATAATATTTTAGCCACGTAATCCTATTAATTTTATGATATACTTTCTTTAAAAAATTATAACTACTAATTTAATTTGAAAACGTATTATATTATCCAAATTTATTTAGAAACGGGAGAGCTATATTATTATAAGCAAAATATTAATATGATAGACCAAAAATTGCGCTAAAAATATTAAACAGAAGAACTCATAGGGAAAGGACATAGTTGTAACAAACTTATTTTTTTGGGTTATAATAACTTCTATGTTAATATTTTTAATATTTAAGATTTGAGATAATACAATCTTGTCTATGAATTCTTATTAAAATATGTATGAAGGTTTAATAAGATCAATTTCATAAGAATCCTCCATATTAGTAATAACATTACCAGTCTATAAAATTAAATACAAAAAATAGAATAAATGCTAAACGGACTGTATAAAGTGTTAAAAATTGAGAGAAAAATTCCTACGGTAAATATATCATTATATTATATTTGTACTGCTTTCCTATAAATAATATTTTTTTATTATTACTTTTTTTTTGGTAATATAGAAAAATATATACAATTATTAAAGAACAACTAAGAATCTTTTTAGAAAATAAATGTGTGAGAGAAGAAAGAAAAAAGGTTGGTAAGAGACAATACCACTAATGATTTTTGAAAACATAAAGATCAAAAAAGTGGGAATGTCAGATCGATCTTTTTATTCCTTAAATAAAATTTATGGTGATAAATTATAATTACGGTTAAATATTCAAACATCAGATGAAAATAATATTAAAGAATCTAAATCAATAGAAATATAAATTATATATAATGTTAATACCAATTATTCAAATCTTCAATTAATTATTTGGCAAGAGAATGCTAATTAAATATTTTTTCAATTCAGCATATGAGTAAAATTATTTTCAAAGTTAAAAAAAAATACTTAGGGTACATAAATTTATAATATAAAAAGAGTATTAGAGATTAGAAAAACAGATCACAAAAGTAAAAAAGATTAGTATAATATTAGAAGATGCCATACAAGCGTTTGAGTAAAGCACAAATCAAGCTAACTCCTGAACAAGAATAAGCTTTCAAGACTATATTATAAAAAGTCGACTCTGGTAAAGCGAGAATTAATCCTTTATAGATGCCTTTGACGAAATCGAATAATATTTCTTAGAGTCAACATTACTTGCAAATATCAGATCAAGAGGGCATGATATTGTTAGAAATAAGAACAAGTGGTGTACCAGCAAACGATTTTATATGAGTCGTACAACTCACTTTAAGATTTGAATATACCTCTTCAAATTTCTGAAATAACCATCACAAACATATCAAAGCAGAACAATAGTGCTAAATTTATAAGTAAAGCAAAAGTGATAGTATTTGATGAAGCATATTTGGCTAAGCGTCAAACGATCGAAACAATGCCAGAGTTTTGGAGATATATTGAATATCGATGAACCGTTTGGTGGAAAAGTAATAGTTTGGGAGGTAATTTCTGTCAAGTACGATCAGTAGTTTCAAAATTGACCAAAGCAAAATTGTAAAATCTAGCTTGCCAGAATTATACTTATGACCTCAAACGAAAAATATTCAAATGACAAGAAATATAAAAGTAAGAACAGATCCAACATTCAGTGATTCTTGCTTCGTGTCGGAAACGAAGAAGGGCATCCAATAAAAGATGATTTGGTTCTTCTTGAACACTTGGTTATCAACCCCAATGGTAATAGCAGTGCATTTAATAAGGAAAATATTTTCATCACTAGATTAAAACGCAATTTATGAGGATTACATAATAGAAATTAAAGAGCTATCTTAGCTAGCATAAATGAATTTATTGATCAACTGAATAAAATGTTGATTGCTAAGTTTTATACTAAAAATAAAATATTTTTTGGTTTTGGCTCATCAAAAGATGATACCAACATACTACCAAGAAAAATACTTAAATACTTCAATACAAAATGACCTTCTACCGTACATTTTTATTGTCACGTTCATTATTTCTTACGTATATTAGTGTGACCATATATATAATAGACTAAGTTGAAATTGATCTTTTATTGCATATAGGTTGATTTTGAAAAAAAAAATATGCCCCTCATGCCTGAAAACTTAGATTCCTTGAATAGCTTATGTACGTACGGTATATAGAAGTTTTGACGATAACGTCATATATGTAGAACTTATGATACTGGTCAATTGCTTCTAAGTATGTGTTTATCCCTGAAGTCAACTTTCGTCTTCCGAAACTAAAGAATATCTTTCTAAATTTGAGTGAAAATAATTTTCAGTATGTTTGTGTTTTGTAGTTATAATAAATAAACCACAAGGACAAACATCCTAAATATTGGGCTATATTTACTATAATATATTTTCTTATGTGAATAACTATATGTTGCACTTTCAAAAGAGATATCAATGTCGACAACAAGAGTTTTGGTTATGGCAGAATAACCAAAGTATTATAAGGAAACATATACAAAAAACACTGTCTATAAAGAAGTGTTCGGTAAGATACCATTACATTCGATACCTTTAAACTACAATACATAATTATCTACTTAACATGACTAAAATTGATCATTTATGTAAGTTTTGATGATGTCCCTTCATTTTGAATTCACGAATTATGCTAATGTACTAATATTTTTCGGTATTTAGATGATTGTTGTAGTAATATATATAAAAAATTTCTCATTAATTAAATTTTATTATTCCTTCATCTAAATAAATATTTAAACCTTATGTGCCATTATTAACGTGCAACAGATGTTTATAGATACTAGTATATATATATATATATATATATATATATATATATATATATATATATATATATATATATATATATATATATATATATATATAT
>NC_031997.1:1587982-1679490 GCF_001879085.1 Nicotiana attenuata | reverse complement strand
ATATATATTAGCTGTTGAATCCTCTTGATTTTCTTTGTGTGTCAATTTTTATTTTATTTTTTGGATTTCCTTGATGAAAAACCTGCTACTGCCGCTGCTTAAGTTAGGTGGATTCAACAGTTCATGTACATAATATTTTTCCAAAATTTAACCTACTTGCATAATGTGATTTTCGGACGAAAGGAATTTAACTGTATGTCCTTCCTTACTTTTAGCCCCTCCATTTACTATGGAGGCTAAAACTAGGTGGGATAAGGTGTGAGATTAAATTTATACGTTTAACCAAATATGCTATACATTTAATTCCAGTCTTAATACATGATATCCCACCTTATCCCATCAAACTTGGGATTATACTATCCCACCTCCTATGGGTTAAATTAGTCCAGAGATTATAATCTCAAGACTATAATCCCAGAATATTAGTCCGCGTACCAAACGACCTCTAACAATTACGAAGAACACGACACTAATAACGTAATCTTAAAGTACTAAAATACGATAATGAAGTGACAAATGAAAGTTGTAAAGATCTTATTGATGATCAACGGTAATATTTTAAATAAGTTGAGACCTCTGAATAAGGGGAGATGGATCTGATCCATTTCATCACACTCCTCGATGATAATTGAAAATATTATTTCAAATCATTTTTGCAACATAATATTGAAAGAATATATTGGTAGTTACAACTTACCAGCATAATTTTTTCAACCCAAGCTCTTTTGTCATTATTTTCAAAGCCCATAACAGTAGCATGGGGAACATAGAAGTATTTGTAGAGCAAGTAGAGATGATAGCCAAACATAATAATTAGGCCATTTGGGACCAAGAACAAATCAAGGTACTCTTTTTGGAAAGCCATTAATTTTCTTCTCTTCTCTAGGAAAAAGAATTGTGAAGAAAAATATATAGTTGGGTGGTTTCAATCATAATATTGTTGTGCAAAATTGTTGCTTGAAAGGAATTAATGAGCATCTTTTGTTTGTATATTTAAGCAATCTATAACTTTACGTAGATGTGTTGAAAAACCAACTAGCAAATGTCAAATTCAAGAATCAAACTCATGGATCTAGCTGGACTTATGATCAATTCATAAATGTTATACTGAAATAGAAAGCAATTTGATAAGAAACTTAGTGTCAAGTATTTTCATTAGTAACATATCTAAAATAGTCAAGTCAATATTTTTATTTGGGGTTGCTGAAAAATAGCACCATTACTATATCACTTCTTGATAAAAATGTCTTATAATTATTATATGGATTATTTTTAATTTTTGAATTTGGAAGAAAGAATGAATTTTTTAAATTGGAGGCTAGAGCCGGATCAGGCAAAACATGAAAAGCATCTTTAGGTCAGGGGCGTAGCTAAAATTTTAACTTTATAGGTTCTGGATTTTTAAAAGAACAGCTTCAAGTACTAATAGCCGATTTCTAAATGTAATATTTGTTTATATTTAATGAATTACTTAGCACAAATACACTATTTGAACAAAAACTACTATGTTCGGCCGAGCCCGTAATCAAACTTCTAGCTCCGACCCTGCTTTAGCTTTAGGTTACATATTCAAATGGGACAATGGTACAGATCCACTATAATACACTGCATCGTTGGTGTCGCTCAAAATAATAACCCAATCCAAACTATATTCACTTTTAAAAAGTAAATTGAGTTCAGCATTAATTCTTACGAGCATCTTTCATCAAATTATGGATCTGAAATCAAGTCAAGTCAAGTCAATATTTTTAATTGGGGCTCCCACTTTCACCACGTATATTTTATTTACAAAAGAATTGACTTGACTTGATCACATAAGTCATTTTTATATATAAGTTTTTATTTACCTCATTCTATATAATTAATAGAAAACTCATAGCTGACATCACATATTTATAGGGAGAAGTTCAAAAATAGCCAGACTTACGAGTGATCATTCAAAAATAGCCACAATATGAAAAGTTATCGAAATTTAGCCACTTTTCATGGAAAGATAAATCTGAACGGAAACGGTGTTCAAAATCCGGAAAATACTCCAGCATAATATATTGGATTTCAAGCATAATATACTGGAGTTCCAACATAAGTATAGTGGAAGTCCAGCATATTATAATAGAGTTCCAGCATAAGTATACTGGAACTCCACCATAATATACTAGAGTTCCAGTATAATATACCGGTCCAGCATAATATATTCGCAGTTCATACACAGGTGCTCCAATCTCTAGTATATATGCTGGAACTTTCCGCGTGTTGGAGTTCCAGCATAATATGTTAGAAGTTCATACACAGGTGCACCGATCTCCAGTATATTATGCTGGACTGGTCCCTATTACAGCAAAATAGTAGCTATTTTTTAATAACTTTGCAAACGCTGGCTATTTTTGAATGACCAAACCGAAAACTGGCTAGCCCGTGCTATTTTTACTGTTTTTACGTGGAAAGTTTATATTCAAAATTTAACTTATTTTTCTGGTCTGTGAGCAAACCCAAACTAAAGAATCTAATTGAGTATATGTTTCTTTTATGGAAAAATTACCACCCGCTAAACTTATCACGGATTATTAGTCATAGTCTTAAACTATTCGTGGTCTTAACTACTCCCATCAACTAGGCCTTTTGAGAGCCATTACCCCCCTGGACGATGATGTGGCAAATTGTGTAGGTACACTCGCCTGCCACATGGATTTTTCTGTATATGTGGTATTTTTTTGAAAAATAAAATATATTTTTACCTTTTTAAGTATGTTACATTTTTAGATAATTTTTTTCGAATACAAATTATAATAAAACTTGGATAATTTTTCTAAATGCTTTGGTTTGAAGTTGAGCCTTGTGAAGAGTAACGTGATTTGAATTGTGTAATTTCTGTACTTGCTGAGTAAATGACATTGATACGGTGGGATTAGGTTGCGCGGCGCAACAGGTGTAATAAGGGTGGATTGTGGTGAGATAAGGGTGAACTGTGATTGTGATTATTGTGATATGTTGGGATTGGGTTGCACGCCGCAACAGGTGTAATAAGGGTGGATTATGGGGAGATAAGGGTGAACTGTGATTGTGGTTATTATGATATGCTGGGATCAGGTTGCACGCCGCAACAATTTTTATGCTTATATTTTCCCTTGACTGTGTTAGCTGGACGGTAGTCTTAAACTGTACTTAAAGATTGGTTATAGTTGAGCACTGATGATATGTTTCAAGAACTATATTCATTCCTTGCAAGTTATTGCTTTATTTTATCATGTCCTTCTTTCTACTTTTATTATACACTATATGCAGGTTATATTGTAAATGCCCCGCCATAGCCTCGTCACTACCTCGTCGAGGTTAGGCTCGGCACTTACCGGTACATGGGGTTGGTTGTACTGATACTGCACTTTTCACTTCCTGTGCAGATTTTGGAGCAGGTTCGTGCTTATCGAGAGGTTGACTGTAGGATTCACTTGCTTGGAGACCCAAGGTAGTCCTGTTGGCATCCGCAGGTCCTGGTATCCCCTTCTATACCCCAAACTTTATTGTTTTCCTTATTTCGTAAATATTTGTATTCATTTTTCCTTCGGACAAATGCTTGTAGTATAATCTTAGAAGGTTCGTGGATTGTGACACCGAATTTTGGGCAGTAATAGTAATATAATATAAACAAAGAGGCTATTTACTTACTTTCGCATTTATTTCGACTCGTTTAGCTTGTTTATTGTTAATTAACGTTAAGGAAATTGGCAAAAACTCTAAGGTTGGCTTGCCTAGCAAGTGTGATGTTAGGCGCCATCACGATCCGGACGGTGGGAATTCCGGGTCGTGACATGTGCACGGGGTCCGGGAAAGGGCTGGACCGCATGGGTCTATCGTACGCAGCCTTACCCTGCATTTCTGCAGTAAGTATTTTTTAGAGCAATAAGTATGTTACAAATAATAAGTTATTTCTTGCAATTGTTCACTCTTTTGATTTCTTCTTTTGATGCAATGACTATTTATTTCATCTGTGTATTTTTACTTTTTCAGGTAAAATATGTAAAAAGTATATTTTTAGAGCACCATAATTTTGAGCTATATAAAAAATTATCGCCAAAATAATTAATTTTAAACTATGTATTTTTAAAACTTTTTAGATGCCTTGACTATTTATTTCAATTGTATAAATCTTATTTTCAGGTTAAATTCAAAAAAAGATTAACTAAACTTAATTATTTTTAGCCAAATAAAAAGATTTAGCCTAAATAATGTAGTTCTATCTAAGTTTCATTATAAATTGTATTCGAAAAAAATTATCTAAAAAAGTAACATACTTAAAAAGGTAAAAATATATTTTATTTTTCAAAAAAAATGCCACATATACAGAAAATTTCACGTGGCAGGCGAGTGCACCCACACAATTTGCCACATCAGCGTCGAGGGAGGTAATGACTCTCAAAAAGCCTAATTGAGGGGGGTAATTAAGACCACGAATAGATTAAGGTTGTAACTAATAATCCGTGACAAGTTTAAGGGGTGATAAGGTATTTTGCCTTCTTTATTCTTACTGTACTTTGGTAATCATATTAAAATACAAAATACTATGATCCAATTCATCTTTAAATTTCNTCCGATCTATATAGTAAAATTGTCTCCTTCTAACTAATTCTTTAATGTAATGTTCATTATGAGGAAATATGTAAGAGGTAGGAAGAGATTTTAAATCATAAACCAATTATTATTTAAAAAGAGAGATCAGCCCGAGTTAGACTTAAACATAGAACAATTAAAGAAATAATAAGGAAAGCATAAAAAAGGAAATAACTATTATACAAGCTAGTGTCTTTGTTTATTACCATAAATATTAATTAGGAGTCTATAAATTATGGCCTTTTAGAAGTAATGACTTGCTCACATATTACACTTTTAAGATGAGTCGTCTCATTTCTAGCATGGTGTTCTCATGCTTCATGTTCGTTGTTCTTCTCGTGGCATCCACTAGTAAGATGTGTTAATATGTGTTACACCAGCTTTCTTTCTATATTTTAATTCTAAATTTATCTGTGTTAATATGCATGATATAAGATTAATTTCATATCTATGCATCGATATATAGGTAGATAAACTTATTGTTTGAATGTGTGCATCTCATCTTATACCAACCATAATATAATTTTGACAATGTTATTGAATTTCAGCGAACGCTGGACGGGATATAGATCCTAATATCTCAGGACTCAAGAACCGACTATTGCCACAACTTAATACTTGTGGAAGAACATGTTCCACCGACGAGGATTGCAGTGATTGCTGGTGGTGTTGTAGCTGTGGAAACAATCTTTTTTATTTTCCTGAAAAACAATGTTTTCATTAGGCTACATGCAATTGGGACATTATTGTTCAATTGCAACGGATTAGACAAATCCATGTAATGCATGCATTCGTTTTTTCGGTTGCTTTTAGTGTTTTCCTTTATCTGTTCTATGTTTATTTGTCTTTTATGTTTTGTACGAATAATGAAGAAATTCAACTGAATGATTTTCTATAATTTTAGCACTTGTATAATTCATCATAATTTGTCAGAGATTTATTTATTAATATATAGTGTAAGTGATGTATATTGGTAATGCTTTATCATTCACCCTTTTTTCCTTTCTAAGAGTTGTAGCTCCCTTTTAAACAGAGAATAATTATATATTCATGAAGATGAGAAGCTTACACCAAAAAGTTTATATATATATATAAACACATTACAGGCGTGCTGTGGAATTGTGTGAACTGCCTCATGTTAATTTGCTGTATTTGCAAAGTAATTTTGGAGATAAAATAACGTAAAAGCATAAATGTAGAAGAAACAGAATTTAATTCGAGCCCATTGAATTCACAGTGTTTCCTTAAGGAACTTAATCCCCTCCTAGTACCCGAGGTGTAAAGATCTGACCGGCCGTTTTGGGCATTTGCACTTTGCTCGGTAGTTCGAGGGAATGAGTAGCTCCATATGATGTATTATGACTTGTGTGTATCATCGGATTTGATTTTCGGGTGATTAAGAATTAGTTTGGAAGGATGAATTTCAAGTTTGAAGCTTTAAGTTGGAAGAGTTAACCAAGTTTGACTTTTGAGTATTTGATCTCGGATAAAAGTTTTGATGGTTCCGTTAGGTCCGGAGTGATTTTGGACTTGGGCGCATGGCCGGATTCACAATTGGATGTTTCTAGAAGGTTTCTGCACTATTTGACGAAAGTTAGCAATTTGAATTGCTTGGAATGTTTATAAGTTTGACCGAGAGTTGATTATGTCATTTGGGACTTGTGCGCAAAATTTGAGTTCATTCTGAGTTGAATTGATATGGTTCGGCACGAGTTTTGGAAGTTGAAAGATTTAAAGTTCATTATGATTGATCTGAGGTGCAATTTATCGTTTCAATGTTGTTATGCGTGATTTGAGGCCTCGAGTAGGTCCGTAATATGTTTTGAGACATGTTGGTATGTTTGGACAGGGTCCCGAGGGGTTTGGGTGAGTTTCAGGGTGGTTTCAGACCATTTCTAGGCTATTTTGAGTTGCTGGTTTTTGGTTACAGCAGTGTGCATCGCGGTCGCGAACTTTGGCTCGCATTCGCGATTAGTAAAATGTAAAAAAAGCACCTGTGAATCGCTGTCATGACCCGAATTTTCCCACCGTCGCGACCATGATGGCGCCTAACATTGAACCCGTTAGGCAAGCAAACGTGACTGATTTGTTTACCCTTTTACTTTATCTTTTAGTAATTTACAAGTTAACATAACATAAGCAGCGGAATAAAATGCGGAAGAATGAAATTTAACAGTTTAACTAAATACTAGTACGAAATCAAAAATACAACTCCACCCAGAACTAGTGTCACAATATCACGGACTGTCTAAGAATACTACAAACAGTGGTCTGAATAGGAAATACAAGCTGTCTCAGAAATAGATAAAAACAGAAAGAAATATGATAGAAGTGGACGCCAAGGCCTACGGATGCCTACAGGACTACCTCGGGTCTCCAGTGGACTGAAGGCAGCAACCTCGAACTACGGTCCGTAGGGTCCAGTACCGGGATCTGCACAAAAGAGTGCAGAGTGTAGTATTAGTACAACCGACCCCATGTACTGTTAAGTGTCGAGCCTAACCTCGGCGAAGTAGTGACAAGGCTAGGACACGACAACCATATAAACCTATGCAATTTAATCATATACGAGAAGCAATAATAACAAGAACTAAACAGAATAAGATAGAAAAAAGGGAAACATGCTGAGGGGTATATCAGATGATGACAATGATAAAGTAAAGCAACAAAGTAAATATCAAACTTGAAGCAACGGAAATAATAACACGGAAACAAGTGCATGGCATCACCCTTCGTGCTTTTACTCTCGTCCTCACCATAGATTCAACAGAAACGGTACGGCATTACCCTTCTTTCTTTTACTCTCTCATAATCATGGCACGGCAGCACCCTTAGTGCTTTTAATTTCAATAATATGGCACGACATTACCCTTCGTGCATTAACACTCACAATATCGGCACGATATCACCCTTCATGCATCAACACTCACAATATCGGCACGGCATCAGCCTTCGTGCATTAACACTCACAATATCGGCACGACATCACCCTTCGTAATTTACACACTTCCTTACACAAACAAATGCAATGATAACATCCTGGCAAGGGAATCAACAATAGAAACATCAAATAGAAATAATACCGTCCCGGCAAGGGAGTCAACAATAGAATCAATATCATCTCGGCAAGCGAATCAGCTATAACCAATCTAGTTTCAACATTTACTTCACAAAATAAACCTCAACTTGAACCGATACTCGACAATGGTCAATTACCCAAAATTTATCATAAGTCTTGTTCCACAGTGCTAATCATCAATTTAAGGCATGCACAATTCATACTAAAGTCACCACCATATTAATATAAGACCCACAGGCATGCTTGACATCAACGTATAAATACTCGTCACCTCACCTATACGTTGTACTCGACACTAACACATAGCAAATAAGACACAACACATATTCGCTCAAGCTAATGTTAGGCCAAACACTTACCGCGAATTCCACGGCCAAACTTAAGCCTCAAATACCGCTTTCCCTTTTGATTCCTCTTCCAATTCAATTGTATCTAGCCAATATTAACTTATTAACATTAATTGAAGCCAAAGAAACCGACCCAAATGAAAAATTACCGATTTCCCAACATTCTTCCAAAAAAGTCAAAACCCAACCCAGGCCCGCTTGGTCAAAACTCGAGGTTCGAACCAAAACCCATTCACCCATTCACCCACGAGCCCAAATATGTAATTAGTTTCGGAATCCGACCCCAAATCGAGGTCTAAATCCCCAAATTTGTAAAATTCACAATTCTCTTAAAATCCCTAATTTCTACCCTTAAAGAAAAAGATTTAGGCCTAGAAATCTAATGGGTGTTGATGAAAAGTGAAAGAAATGGGCTTAGGAACAAATACCAATGACTTGTTGTTGAAACGTTTCTTCAAAAATCGCCCAAGGTCGGATTTTAGCGAGAGAGATATGATATTTTGAAGAAATCCCGACCTAGGTTCTGTTTTTAATTCACTGGGCAGACCTTCTTCGCATTCCTAAAGGATCTGTCGCGTTCGCGAAGCTTGTGGCCAGAAGGGCCTACGCGTTCCTGATGAGCTTCTTGCGTTCGTGATGGTTTGTCCCCCTTGACCATCGCGTCCATGGGCCTTAGACCGAATTCGCGAATAATAACTCAAAGACTCCCCCCAGCCACCTCCATTGTACTACGCATTCGCGTGTGGCCGGTCGCGTTTGCGAAGAGCAATCCCTCCAGTGCTCCGCGTTTGTGTAGAAGGAATTCCTCCCCAGCCCAGCTTGTGCTTCGCTTTCGCGTGAGCTGTATCGTGATCGCGAAGAACAAAATATGAGTACGCCAGAAGCAGCAATACAACAGAAGCTCTTAAGTCCAAAACACCCGGAAACCTATCCGAAACTCACCTGAGCCCTCAGGGCTCCAAATCAAACATGCACACAACCCTAAAAACATCATAGAGACTTACTCGTGCAACCACATCGCCAAAGTAACACCTAAAACTACGAGTTTAGCATCAAAATCAAAGGAAAATCTCAAAAACTCTTAAAGTTTCAAATTTTACAACCGAGGGTCCGAAACACGTCATATGACCTCTGTTTCTTACCAAATTTTACAGGCACAACTGAAATACCATATTAAACCTGTACCGGGCTCTGGAACCAAAATACGGGCTCGATACTATCAAATTCAAAAATCGTTAAATTTCCAAAAACTCTTATAATTTCAGTTAAACAATTTCTTTCAAAAACTCATTTCTCGGGCTAGGGACCTCGGAATTCAATCCCGGGCATACGCCCAAGTCCCATATTTTTCTACGGACCCTCCGGGACTGTCATATCACGGGTTCGGGTCTGTTTACCCAAAATGTTGACCGAAGTCAACCTAAACTTAATTTTTAAGGTAAAATTAGCATTTATCTCACATTTTCACATATAGGCTTTTCGGATATACGCTTGGACTGTGCACATAAGTCGATGTGAGACAAAAGGAGGTCTTTAAGGCCTCAGAATGCAGATTTGACTTTTTAAAACAAGTGATGAGCTTTTGGATCATCACATTCTCCACCTCTAAAATAACCGTTCGTCCTCGAACGGACATAGAAATGTACCTGAGTCGAAGCAAAAGAGGGGATATCGGCTCCGCATATCGAACTCGGACTCCCAGGTAGCTGCCTTGGCAGGTTGACCTCTCCACTAAACATGAACCGAACGATAACTCTTCGATCTCGATTGACGAACCTGCCGGTCTAGAATAGCTACCGGCTCCTCCTCATAGGTCAAGTCCTTGTCCAACTGGACAGTGCTAAAATCTAACACGTGGGATGGATTACCGTGATACTTTCGAAGCATGGACACATGAAACACTGGATGCATAACTGATAAACTTGGTGGCGACGCAAGTCTGTAAGCTACCTCTTCCACTCTATCAAGAATCTCAAAAGGACCGAGGAATCTAGGGCTTAGCTTGCCCATCTTCCAAAATCTCATCACGCCCTTCATGGGAGACACTCGAAGCAACACTCGTTCTTCGACCATGAATGCCACATCTCGAACCTTACGGTCGGCATAACTTTTCTGCCTGGACTGAGCTGTATGAAGCCTATCCTGAATAACCTTAACCTTATCCAAGGCATCCTGAACTAAATCTGTACCCAACAGTCGAGCCTCTCCCGGCTCAAACAACCGGAGCAGTGACCGACACCGCCTAGCATATAATGCCTCATAGGGAGCCATCTGAATGCCCGACTGATAACTGTTGTTGTAGGCAAACTCTCATAATGGCAAGAACTGATCCCAAGAACCTCCAAAGTCAATAACACATGCTCGAAGCATATCCTCCAAAATCTAAATAGTACGCTCGGACTGTCCATCCATCTGAGGATGAAATGCGATGCTCAACTCAACCTGTGTACCCAACTCATGCCGCACTACCCTCCAGAAATGCGAGGTAAACTGCGTACCTCGATCAGAAATGATAGAGTACACCATGAAGACGAACAATCTCCCGAGTATAGATCTCAGCCAACCGTTCCGAATAATAGGAAACTGCCACAGGAATGAAATGCGCTGACTTGGTTAGCCTATCCACAATAACCAATAACCCATACTGCATCGAACTTCCTCTGAGTCCGTGGGAGTCCAACAACAAAATCCATAGTGATACGCTCCCACTTCCACTCAGGAATCTTGATCTTCTGAAATGAACCACCAAGTCTCTGATGCTCGTACTTTACCTGCTGACAATTCAAACACCAAGCTACATATGCAACAATATCCTTTTTCATCCTCCTCCACCAACAGTGCTGCCGTAAATCCTGATACATCTTAGCGGCACCTGGATGAATAGAGTACCGGGAACTATGGGCCTCCTCTAGAATCAACTCACGAAGTCCATCCACATTAGGCACACAAAAATGACCCTGCATCCTCAAAACTTCATCATCTCCAGCTGTAACCTGCTTGGCACCCCCGTGCCGCACCGTGTCCCCAAAGACAAGGAAATGAGGGTCATCATACTGCCGATCTCGGATACGCTCAAATAATGATGAAGATACAACTATGGAAGCTAGCATACGACTAGGCTCAGAAACATCCAACCTCACAAACTGATTGGCTAAAGCCTGAACATCCAAACCAAGCGGTCTCTCACCGATTGGAATATACGCAAGGCTGCCCATACTGGTTGACTTCCTACTCAAAGCATCAGCCACTACATTGGCCTTCCCCGGATAGTACAAGGTGGTGATATCAAAGTCTTTCAATAGCTCTAACCATCTTCTCGGCCTCAAATTTAGCTCCTTCTGCTTGAACAAGTATTGCAAACTCTTGTGATCTATGAACACCTCACATGACATGCCGTATAAATAATGCCTCCAATTCTTCAGCGCGTGAACAATGGCTGCTAGCTCCAAATCATGAACTGGATAATTCTTCTCGTGGATCATCAACTGTCGCGAAGCATATGCAATAACCTTGCCATTCTGCATCAACACCGCACCAAGTCCAATACGAGATGCATCACAATATACTGTATATGGCCCTGAACTTATGGGCAATACCAACACCAGCATTGTAGTCAAAGCTGTCTTGAGCTGCTAAAAGCTCGCCTCACACTCCTCCGACCACCTGAACTGGGCACCCTTTTGGGTCAACCTGGTCATCGGGGCTATAATAGATGAAAACCCCTCCACAAACCGACGGTAATATCCTGCCAAACCCAATAAACTCCGGATCTCTGTAGCTGATGCGCGTCTAGGCCAGTCCTTGACTGCCTCAATCATCTTTAGATCCACCTAAATACCCTCTGCTGATACAATGTGACCCAAGAATGCTACTGAACTCAACCAAAACTCACATTTTGAAAACTTAGCATATAACTGACTATCCCTTAGAGACTGAAGAACGACTCGAAGATGCTGCTCGTGATCCTCCCGGCTACGGGAATAGATCAAAATATCATCAATGTAGACGATCACGCAGGAATCCAAATAAGGCCTGAACACTTGGTTCATCAAATCCATGAAAGCTGTCGGGGCATTTATCAACCCAAACGACATCACTAAGAACTCATAATGCTCGTACCGAGTGCGAAAAGCCGTCTTAGGGACATCAGATGCCTTGATCCTCAACTGATGGTAGCTAGATCTCAAATCAATCTTCGAAAACACTTTGGCACCCTGAAGCTGGTCGAACAAATCATCAATCCTCGGCAATGGATACTTGTTCTTGATGGTGACTTTGTTCAACTACCGATAATCTATGCACATCCTCATCGATCCATCCTTCTTCTTAACAAACAACACCGGCGCACCCCAAGGTGAGACACTAGGCCTAATAAAGCCTTTATCCAGCAAATCCTACAACTGTTACTTTAACTCTTTCAACTCTGGCAGGGCCATACGATATGTCGGAATAGAAATGGGCTGGGTGCCCGGAGCCAAATCAATGCAAAAGTCAATATCCCAGTCGGGTGGCATCCCCGACAGGTATGAAGGAAATACCTCTGGAAACTCACGAACAACGGGCACATAATCCATTGAAGGAACCTCAGCACTAGAATCACGAACATACGCCAAATAGGCCAAACATCCCTTATCAACCATGCGCTGAGCCTTAATATATGAGATAAACCTGCTGGTAGAATGACCAGGAGTCTCTCTCCACTCCAAACGAGGCAACCCCAGCAATGCTAAGGTCACGATCTTGGAATGATAGTCCAATATAGCATGATAAGGGGATAAAATATCCATCCCCAAAATGACATCGAAATCCACCATATCAAGAAGTAGGAGATCTACACTAGTCTCAAGACCCCCAACAACAACCACACAAGCACGATAAACACAATCTACTACAATAGAATCACCTACCGGTTTAGACACATATACAAGAGCACTCAAAGAATCACAAGGCACAACTAGATAAGGGGCAAAATAAGATGACACGTAGGAATATGTAGACCCTGGATCAAATAGGACTGAAGCATCTCTACTGCAAACTGAAATCGTACCTGTGATAACTACATCGGAGGCCTCAGCCTCAGGTCTGGCTAGAATAGCATAACATCGGGGCTTGGCCCCACCACTCTGAACTACATCCCGAGGACGGCCTCCTACTGGCTGGCCTCCACCTCTAGATGCTTGACCTCCACCTCTAACGGCCTGACCTCTACCTCTAACAACTCGACCCCTACCTCAAGCTGGCTGAGCGGGCAGTGGAGCACTCGCTGCTGGAACCATAGCACGAGAACCCTGGTGCTGAGAGCTGCTCGGAGCTCGAGGGCAAAACCTAGCAATGTGCCTCGTATCACTACAAGTATAACAAGCCCTCGGCTGCTGGGACTGCTGACCCTGACGGCCTGAGTAACCACCCTGAAAACTCTGGAGCAGAGGTGCACTGATAGGAGCTGGTGGTGCACTGTAGGGAAATTGATCAGAATACTACATATGAGAACCAAGGCCACCTGGAGCACCTTGAGAAGCCTGAAGTGCTGAATGAAAGGGCCTGGGAGGATGACCCCTACCAAAAGAATCCCTGCCTCCAGATGAGGCACCATTGAACCTGCCAGAATGATGGGGCCTCTTGTCAGACCGCTGACCACTCCCCTATAATAGAACGATCTCAACTTGCTTGGCCACATTGGCTGCATCCTGGAAAGAAATCTCACTCCTTGTCTCCTTAGCCATCTGCAATCTGATAGGCTGAGCTAGTCCCTCAATAAACCTCCTCTCTCTCTCTCCCTCTTAGTGGTAAGTATAATAAGAGCATGACCGGCCAAAGCAATAAATCTGGTCTCGTACTGAGTGACAGTCATGGAACCCTACTAGAGATGCTCAATCTGCTTTCGGTAGCCCTCTCTTTGAGTGATAGGAAGAAACTTCTCCAGAAATAGCTGAGAGGACCGATCCCAAGTCAAAGCCGGTGACCCAGCTGGTCTAGCCAAACAATAATCTCTCCACCAAGTCTTGGCGGAACCTAACAGACGAAAAGCAACAAAGTCGACCCCATTGGTCTCCACTATCCCCATGTTCCACAGAACCTCATGACAGCTGTCCAATTAGTCCTGGGGATCCTCTGAAGATGTCCAACCTCCACAAAGCATCAGCTGACATAACTGCTCCATCGCCGATATGAGCTACCATACCCAGCTGAACTACTCCAACTGGCTTAGCTGCTGGAGTCTGAAATTGGGAAGCCATCCGCTCCAGAGTGTGGGTAGAGGGAGTCTGTGCTCCTCCCCCAGCATGAGATGGCTGGTGCTACAGGAAGTAAGCCTGCTTGGGCGACACTCTCCATAAGGCCCACTAGACGGACCAGAGCATCCTGGAGTAACGGGGTAGCGATGAACCTCTCTTGGACCTGAGCTAGTCTTGCTGGAATGGTCTGGGCTAGAACCTCATCATCAAACTCAACCTAAGGCTCCGCCGCTGGTGCTGCTGCTCTAGGCTAAGCCTGCCCCTACCTCGACCTCTAGCACGACCTCGTCCTCTGCCCCTCGTAGGAGCTACCACTGGGGGCTCGGGCAACTGATCAGCGGATGAAGAAGCACGCGTTCTCTCCATCTAGGAAAGAACAGAGTAGAAGTTCAATTAGCATTGAGAAATCAAATTGCATGACATGGAAGAATAGATGTGAAGTCATTCCTAAACTCTGTAGCCTCTAGGGATAAGCACAGACGTCTCTGTACCGATCCCTCAGACTCTACTAAGTTTGTCTGTGAATTGTGTGACCTAAGCAACCTAGAGCTCTAATACCAACTTGTCACGATCCGAATTTCCCCACCATCGGGACCGTGATGGCGCCTAACATTGAACCCGCTAGGAAAGCCAATGTTACTATGTTTACCCTTTTACTTTATCTTTTAGAAATTTACAAGTTAACATAACATAAGCAGCGGAATAAAATGCGGAAGAACGAACAGTTTAACTAAATACTAGTATGAAATCAAAAATAAAACTCCATCCAGAACTGGTGTCACAATGTCACGGATTGTCTACGAGTACTACAAACAATGGTCTGAGTAGGAAATACAAGTCTGTCTTAGAAATAGATAAAAACAAAAGAAAATATGATAGAAGGGGATGCCAAGGCCTGCGGATGCCTATAGGACTACCTCGGGTCTCCACTGGACTGAAGGCAGCAACCTCGAACTACGGTCCGTAGGGTCTAGTACCGGGATCTGCACAAAAGAGTGCAGAGTGTAGTATCAGTACAACTGACCCATGTACTGGTAAGTGTCAAGCCTAACCTCGGCGAAGTAGTGACGAGGCTAGGACACGACAACCATATAAACCTGTGCAATTTAATCATATACGAGAAGCAATAATAACAAGAACTAAACAGAATAAGACAGAAAAACGGGAAACATGCTTAGGGGGATATCAGATGATGACAATGATAAAGTAAAGCAACAAAGTAAATATCAAACTTGAAGCAATGGAAATAATAACACAGAAACAAGTGCACGATATCACCCTTCGTTCTTTTACTCTCACCCTCACCATAGATTCAACAGAAACGACACGACATTACCCTTCGTGCTTTTACTCTCTCATAATCATGGCGCGACATCACCCTTCGTGCTTTTAATTTCATTGATATGGCACGTCATCACCCTTCGTGCATTAACACTCATAATATTGGCACGACATCACCCTTCGGGCATTAACACTCACAATATCGGCATGGCATCACCCTTCGTACATTAACACTCACAATATCGGCACGACATCACCCTTCGTGCATTAACACTAACAATATCGGCACGGCATCACCCTTCGTGCTTTACACTCTTCCTTACCCAAACAAATGCAATGATAACATCCCGGCAAGGGAATTAACAATAGAAACATCAAATAGAAATAATACCGTCCCGGCAAGGGAGTCAATAATAGAATCAATATCATCCCGGCAAGGGGATCAGCTATAATCAATCTAGTTTTAACAGTTACTTCACAAAATAAACCTCAGCTTGAACCGATACTCGACTGTGGTCAATTACCCAAAATTTATCATAAGGCTTGTTCCACAGTGCTAATCATTAATTTAAGGCATGAACAATTCATAGCAAAGTCACCACCATATTAATTTAAGACCCACGGGCATGCTTGACACCAACGTATAGATAATCGTCACGTCACCTATACGTTGTACTCTACACTAACAAATAGCAAATAAGACATAACACCTATTCCCTCAAGCTAAGGTTAGGCCAAACACTTACCTCGAATTCCACGGCCAAACTCAAGCTTAAAATACCGCTTTCCCATTTGATTCCTCTTCCAATTCAATTGAATCTAGCCAATATTAACTTATTAACATTAATTGAAGCCAAAGAAACCGACCCAAATGAAAAATTACCGATTTCCCAGCATTCTTCCAAAAAAGTCAAAACCCAACCCAGGCCCGCTTGGTCAAAACTCGAGGTTCGAACCAAAACCCATTCACCTATTCACCCACGAGCCCAAATATGCAATTAGTTTCGGAATCCGACCCCAAATCGAGGTCTAAATCCCCAAATTTGTAAAATTCACAATTCTCTTAAAATCCCTAATTTCTACCCTTAAAGAAAAAGATTTAGGCCTAGAAATCTAATGGGTGTTGATGAAAAGTGAAAGAAATGGGTTTAAGAACACATACCAATGACTTGGTGTTGAAACTTTTCTTCAAAAATCGCCCAAGGTCGGATTTTAGGGAGAGAGACATGAAATTTTGAAGAAATCCCGACCTAGGTTCAGTTTTTAATTCATTGGCAAACTTTCTTTGCGTTCGCGAAGGATCTGTCATGTTTGCAAAGCTTGTGGCCAGAAGGGCCTCCGCGTTCGCGATGAGCTTCTCACGTTCGTGATGGCTTGTCCCCCCTAACCATTGCGTTCGCGGGCCTTAGACTACGTTCGCAAAGAATTACCCAAAGACTCCCCCTAGCCACCTCCATTATACTACGCGTTCGCGTGTGGCGGCCGCGTTTGCGAAGAGCAACCCCCCCAGTACTCCGCGTTTGCAATCAAGGCCTCGCATTCGTGTAGAAGGAATCCCTCCCTAGCCCGGCTTGTGCTTCGCATTCGCGTGAGCTGTATCGCGAACGCGAAGAACAACATATGAGTACACCAGAAGCAGCAATACAACAGAAGCTCTTAAGTCCAAAACACCCTGAAACCTATCCGAAACTCACCCGAGCCCTCGGGGCTCCAAACCAAACATGCACACAACCCTAAAAACATCATATGGACTTACTCGTGCGATCAAATTGCCAAAATAACATCTAGAACTACGAGTTTAGCATCAAAATCATAGGAAAATCTCAAAAACTCTTAAAGTTTCAAATTTTACAACCGAGGGTCCGAAACACGTCATATGACCTCTGTTTCTTACTAAATTTTACAGGCCTAACTAAAATACCATATTAAACCTGTACCGGGCTCCGGAACCAAAATACGGGCACAATACTATCAAAGTCAAAAATCATTAAATTTCCAAAAACTCTTATAATTTCAGTTAAGCAATTTCTTTCAAAAATTTGTTTCACGGGCTAGGGAGCCCGAAATTCAATTCCGAGCACACGCCCAAGTCCCTTATTTTTCTACAAACCCTCCAGGACTTTCATATCACGTTTCCGGGTCCGTTTACCCAAAATGTTGACCGAAGTCAACCTAAATTTAATTTTTAAGGTAAAATTAGCATTTTTCTCACATTTTCACATATAGGCTTTCCGGATATACGCCCAGACTGTGCATGCAAATCGAGGTGAGACTAAAGGAGTTTTTTAAGGCCTCGGAACGTAGATTCGACTTTTAAAACAAGTGATGACCTTTTGGGTCATCACAATCGCGTTCGCAGAGCATTCTTCGCGTTCACGTAGAAGAGATCTACTATCACTGACCCGAATTTGGAAGCTTATATCTTTCAATCTACAAGGAATTTAGAGATGATCCAAAAATGAAAGTTGTAGTTCTTTGTGTCTAATTTCAGAAAATTAAACCGTTTGTTATTTGGTGTTTTTGTATAGAATGTTACGGCTGATACACTACAAGATGTATGGAAGAGTTGGGCAAACTTGTTAGAATTTGTTAATCGCGATCGCGGGGGAATGTTCACAATCGCCAAGGATAAAAATTGAGCTCGAATATTTTTTGAATCGCGATCGCGATGTTGGTGACCGCGCGATCACAAAGTGGGACCCCTGGCAGTGCATTAAAACATCAAATTTTGGGATTTTGAGTTCATTTTAGCATATTTTGAGCTATGGAGCTCTGACTGAGGCGATTTTTGAGGCGATTTTCACCATATGGATTGAAGTAAGTGTTCTATACTCGATTTTGTAATATTTCGTGAATATATATTCATTTTTGGTAATTGGATTGTGAATTTGAAAGAGAAAATTGAGAGCTTTTGTCTATAATTTCATAAAATGAAATTTTGAGTTTTGAACATCGATTCAGAGTTAGACTTGTGTGAAAATGGTATGGTTGGACTCGTAATTTAATGGGTTGTCGGATTTTATGAGTTTTGTTGGATTCTGAGATGTGGGCTCGGGTTTGACTTTTTGGTTGATTTTGGACTTTTAATGAAATATTCGACCTCTATCATTTGGAATTGTTTTCTTGGGAATTATTTGATGTATCTGAGTTACTTTTGGCTAGTTTTGAGTTATTCGGAGGTCGGTACGTGCGGGATAGTGTTTCCATGGTATTGTTTGGCCTTCTCGGTATTGGATTTTACTTGTTCGAGGTAGGTAACACTTCAAAACTTGGTGCTGAGGGTATGAACCTCTGTATATATGAGATTTGTATTTGGTGTTGAGGTGATGCACATGCTAGGTGACGGGCGCGTGGGTGTGCACCGTGTGAATAATGACTCGATTCATTCTGTGGTATTGTGTAGTGACCTAATCTTATTTCTATTCATGAAATTTCTATGTGCTAGAGTATATGAGCTGTGATCCATGCTAGAAACCATGTCTAGGCTATATAATTATCCTTTTGAGGCCCACTGAGGTCATTTATATTGTTGAGTTATTTGCTTACATTGCAATTACATACTCAGTCATACTCATTTATTTGCATATTATATCTCAGTCTCTATTGCCATTTATTGATACATGATATCATCATTTTTTGGTTGATTTCATTACATTGTGAGCCCTAGAGACTGGAGAGATTGATGACTGAGTTAACGCCTGAGAGCCGGATTAGACCGCACACCGTTGCAGGTATTATTGATTCATGATGGGATCGGGCTGCACGCCGTAGTAGGCTTTATTGATTCATGACATGATTGGCTTATTATAGAGCTTGGGTTGGATCTACCCCTCTGGTGTCTGCACACACACAGTGAGTGCAGTTCCTATTGATTCACGATGGGATCAAGCTGCACGCCATAGTAGGATTTATTAACATTTGGGCTAGATCTACCATGTACAGTGTTGAGTGACTGAGTGTGCTTAGTGATTGAGCGTGATGAGTGGGATTGTGAAACTATGATATTGAGTGCTATGAGAGTGTGAGTACATGGGTTCATCACAATGATGCATTGCATCTGACATGCAGGCATAGAGATGTATTTCCTCATGTTACACAGTTTTGTGAAATTTGTGACTTCACATGCACATTGACATTTTGCTATTTGAAATTGAATCATCTTATATGTTGTTGAAAGGGTTTGGGAAAAATCATACTTTTTCCAACTTACTCATACGTTGGTCTTTTCGGTGAAAGGTTTTGGGTTTCACTGTTATACCTGAGAAGCATGACTATTTTTCCGTAACTGTGAACGAGCTGAGCAACATATTTTTGAGTCACTGCTTGTACTATTTTTCTTATATTGTTACAAATTATTCTTGGCTATTAGTGTTGGACTCTGACCTTTGTCCAAGATCGTCACTATGTTATGCCTAAGGTAGGTTTGTTACTTATTTAGTATATGGCGTCGGTTAAACCTATACTACACTTCTGCACGTTGCGTGCAAATGTTTGATGTTGATGTTGATGTGTATGGCGGGAGCTGGTATTGAAGACGTACCTATGTTCCAGACATTACTGCCTTTTGTTCTTTGTAGCTTTAGAATTATTAATCTGTTCATGTATATTTCAAACAGATGATGTATTTATTTCATACCATCTTTGTAAACTTCAAATCTTAGAAGCTCATGATTTGTACTACCAGTCTTTGGGAATTCTTTGTATAAAAGAACAATTGTATTATCATTACTTCTCTTAATGAATATCATTGGAATTGGTTTATCGTTAATTGGCTTACTTTGCAAGTTGGGGTTAGGTTCCATCATGACTAGATGAATTTTGGGTCGTGATAAGTTGGTATCAGAGCCCTAGGTTCATAGGTTCTACGAGTCATGAGAAAGTGTCCAATAGAGTCTTGTGGATCGGTATGAAGATGTCCATACCTATCTTCGAGAGGCTACAGGGAACTTAGGATATACTTCTCATCTTTCTTTCTTTATAGTGCGACATTGATTCAGCTTGAAGCGTATCGCTTTGAATTCGTTCTACTCACTTTTATGTGTATGTGAGCGCTCTATATCTGCTATGAATTAACGTCTTGTGAATCTATGGATAAGGTGAGGGATGCGTTCTTCTGTGTTTGGAGTTGGGCTAGTCTGGAAGACTTGAGGCTGGATTTTGACTGTAGCTTGAGCACGGTGATTTCGGCGGTGTGAGCATGTGCTTTTGGACTTCTATGTCCAGTGGTGTCCCTGTGAGTGGGACTGGTGGCTTGGTGAGTGGTTAGATGACTATATGATGAGTAGGATGTGACTACCAGAAGTTTTCAGATGGTTTGAATGTGTCGAGAAAAGTTTACTTGAAATGTAAAGAGGACTATCGGGTGTTTGATTTCTATCTTGATGTGACGTATAGTTTTGAGTTACGAGTGTGTTGGAGAATCTCTCATGTTGTTTAATTGTGGAATGAATTAGATTCTCATGTCTTGTTGATGAGTTCAGACTCAGGAAGATTAGGTGATTGCGTAGTTGTTGTGGCTGTGAAAGGGTATAAAGAGGTGTCAGTTTGAGGCTAAGCAGGTGGATTATCACCTGCGAGGTAATCTACGGATGTGTGATTCTTATAATGTTTCATGGAGGCTCTCTTTTCTACCAGTGGGTATAGGTGTTGCAATTTGAGTTTGGACTGATTGAGGAAGTCGACTTGACTGTCACAAGGATGAATGCGAACTTAGCAGATGATTTGAGGTATCATTTGGTTTGTGTTACGTGTACTTATGAAGGATTTAGTTGAATCTCAATGCGGTATTATGGCAGTTATAGAGCATGGGCATTGTGACTTTTCAGATTTTTATTCTAGGGATTTGAGCTAAGTGGGGGAGTCTACCATTGGCGATTTGTTTGCATCATTATGTGTTGTATTGGTTTCGGTCTGAAGCATACTTGGAGATCGGTTATGACTTGCAGAGGCGGATTTCGAAGATGACTTAGGTAAGGAATTTCTAGACGCATGGTGTATTACACTTTATGAGTATATGGGAATCATGGAATGATGTTGTTACTCGTGAAGGATGTAGTGCGCATGGAGTAGGAATTTGCTCAGTTGCGTTAAGGCAGGGTTACTTCTTGGGTGTTGTCGTGCTAATGGGGCATAGGTCGTTCGGCCCGTTTGGGCGGTGCAGTTGAGATTTGAGCAGGGTGGGTAACTTTTGAGAATGTTCTAATGGGTTCAAGATTCATATGTGGCATTTTAGATTTTTTCGGATTTGTATATGGTTTGAATCTGAGATTTACATGGGATGGTATCGAGACTCACGGTATTTCTATATCATTATGGATTCTACATTTCAGTATCAAGAAGGTGAAGGAAACGACTTTAGGTTCACAGAAGGTCTCTTCAGAGTGGGTGTCTCGGTTGTGGTAATTATGGGGTGCTTAAGAAGGAAACACAGCGACGTACGGCCTTAGGGCGGTGTGGTTTATGCTAGGATCTCTTGTGGTAAGCTTGGGGTAATTAAGGATCATGGTGGTCTGGCAAGGAGAAGTGTAAACTTGAGGGTAATTTGGAAGGAACTTAAAGAAATAGGACAATTTGGTAGTAGGTTAGATCAGCACGGTAATGGATATGATTAGGTCTTTGGGTACTTATGATGTGATGAGTCTCTACAGGTGTTTTAATGAAATACTCTTAGGATTGGCGACTTTCATGGCTTGGTTGAGTTAGAGGGATTCAGTTGTGATGGATTGGTTATGTGCAAATGGGTTTCGAAGAGTTCTCGATGGTTTCTATCACGGTTTGAGATGGATATTTTCTATCGGCGCGAGGAGCATGTTACGTATCGTGATTTTCTACTAGATGGGATCAAGTAAAAGGTTCCTGGCTAATAGAGTATGTAGTCTTCTTGTGAATCAGAGTTGATAATGAGGTTCATGTTTTCATATGAAGGACTAATAGAGGCGGTGCCTGGTGTGAGATTGGAATTTGCATGTGTAAGTATACGATTTAGTTTAAAAAGGAAGGTCATGAGTTTATGCAACACATACAATTTCAGATGGTGAGGAAAATGTTGGCACTATTTGGTATTATCTAAGAAGAGTGTACATTCAGAAGGCGCACTGAGTTTTGACTTATAAATGCTTCATTGGTATTGCGGTACTCCCTAGTTGATCGATTGCTGATATTCATAGTGCTATGTGGTACGGAAGAGTTATAGAAGCATTCCTCGTGGGATGATCCTGTATGAGAGATGTGTTAGACATTCGGGTGGTGAAATTGGGATCAGATATGTGATGCATGTGTTCTATGGATTTGGAGACTGGGAGTTCCTCAGAAGCAGAATGTTTCATAGTTTTGGATTGTGAAAATGTGGCCAAAGATAGCCAGATGATAGTATGTGTCATGGTTATTGTGGACTTTTGTAGGGTTACTTATCTATCTATGGATGACTAGAGTTAATTTGGGGCCCATTGGTAGGCCCAATGAGGATGTGTATTCTTCATCGGATCAGATTGGCTAACTCCGTACTGCTATTGTTGAGAGATGTGCCATTCGGTTAGAGTTGATCTCATTCGTATCTGGTATGTTTTAGGTAGTAATCTTCTATTCTACTAGGGTTTGTGACTCATTGGTTATGCACACACATGGCGCTATTCTGTTTGGGCCTTATAGCAGAATTCGAGCGAGATGGTGATTAGGGGGTGGAATGGTTGATTCAGCGTTTGTTATGGCCTTTTTCAGTTGTGGTATAATGTGTTGTTGGCTTCTCCATGGTTATAGCGATGCACTTTGTGTATTTGATGTTGAATTTCATGTAGTTATTGATTTTGAGCATGGTGGCTTGAGGTATTCCATCTGGACCGGTGTTTGGATGGGTTACGCATTGTAGCGGGACTATGTTGGGATATGACCCTTTGTGTTAGATTCGTGTATTTTGGTTCTACAATGTGATGTGTTCTTATCATTTGCGCTGTGGTGGTACTTGTTGGGCTTTTGGGATGGTTCTCACATTTGAGTCATTTTCCATTCTTGGGTGCATTTGAATTTTTGCTTATTGGTGCACGGATTGCACAGTTTGTGATTCTATGTAGTATTGGTGTGGCGTGTCAGTAGAGTAGCTTGTATTTGATGAGATGGAGTCTTTAGGACTGAAATGATTGCTAGTGAATTTGATTACAGTATGTTTGGGAGGATTATATCGGAAGTTAGCTTAGAATTTTGGCTATGATTCTGGTTAGGCGAAAGAGCTCTGTGACTTGTTGATCTAATGAGTGGTTATGGTTTTCTGCATGTTTAATTCTCCATTGGCAATGTATGAAGGGTTGGAACAAGGTTTTAGTTGATATAAGGTTTGTTACTTTTGTCGCGCCTTTTTTGGAAAGCTATTGCGGTCGGAAGTTATTGTTGCGAGTATGCGAGTTATATGGTGTACCATGTTATTACATCTTGGGTTATAGATATGACTTGATACAACTTGTTTAGACTTATACAGTGTGTAGGTGCGAGATTTGGGTTTTGTAAGGAATTCGGATGTTTGAAATTGGGTTCCAAGGTTTATGGGCTAAGGTTGAATTAAGGATCTTTAGTTAGGTTGCGTCGTCAGGAATACATGGATTAGGGTGACATGGGATCGCCCCCGGGTATGTGCATGGTAAGGTTGCACAGTGATTTGAAGGCTTGGGAATGACTCTTGGCATGTTCGAGGACAAACACATGTTTAAGTAGGGGGAGAATGTAACGATCCGGCCAGTCATTTTGAGCATTTGCACTTCGCTCGGTGGTTTGAGGGAATGAGTAGCTCCGTATGATGTATTATGACTTGTGTGTATCATCGGTTTTGGTTTTCGGGTGATTCGGAATTAGTTTGGAAGGATGAATTTCATGTTTAAAGATTTAAGTTGGAAGAGTTGACCATGTTTGACTTTTGAGTATTTGACCTCGGATCAAAGTTTTGATGGTTCTGTTAGGTTCGAATGGTGATTTTGGACTTAGGCGCATGCTTGGATTCGCATTTGGATGTTTCAAGAAGGTTTCGGCACTATTTGGTAAAAGTTAGCAATTTGAAGGCTTAGAATGTTCATAAGTTTAACCGAGAGTTGACTTTAATGATATCGGGTGTGGTTCCGCGAATTGGAATAACTTCGATGTTGTTATGTGTGATTTGAGGTCTCGAGTAGGTTTGTAATATGTTTTGTGACTTGTTGGTATGTTCGAACGAGGTCCCGAGGGGCTCTAGTGAGTGTTGGGGTGGTTTCCGACCATTCTAGGCCATTTTGAGTTACTAGTTTTTGGCTATAGCAGTGTGCATTGCGATCGCGGACTTTGGGTCGCATTCGCGATGAGTAAAATTGAAAAAAGGCAACTGTGAATGGCGTTCATAGAGCTTTTTTCGCTTTCACAATTGCCTTTTTTCGCGTTCGCGTAGAACAAATTTGCTAGCACTGACCCAAATTTGGAAGCTTATATCTTGCGATCTATAAGAAATTTGGAGATGATCCAAAACGAAATTTGTCTCCCTTTGTGTCTAATTTTCAGAAAATCAAACTATTTTTCATTTGGAGCTTTGTACAAAAGGTTATGGCTAATACACTACAGGTTGTCTGGAAGAGTTGGGCAAACTTGTTGGAATTTATTCATCGCGGTCGCGAGGGAATGTTCGCGATCGCGAGGGGTAAAAACTGAGCTGGAATATTTTTTTGAATCGCGATCACGATGTAAGGGACTGCATTAAAACATCAAATTTCGGGATTTTGAGTTCATTTTAGCATATTTTAAGGTAGGTGTTCTCTACTTGATTTTGGTTATATTTCATGAATCTATATTCGTTTTGATAATTGGATTGTGAATTCTAAAGAGAAAATTGGGGGGTTTTGTCTAAACTTTCATGTAGTGAATTTTTAAGTTTTGAACATCGATTCTGAGTCAGATTTGAGCGAAACTAGTATGGTTGAACGCGAAACTGAATGAGTGTCAGATTTTTTGTGTTTTGTCGGGTTCCGAGGTGCGAGCCTAAGTTTTACTTTTTGGATAACTTTGGACTTTTGTTTAAAGATTCGACCTCTATCATTTGGAATTGTTTCCTTAGAAATTATTTGACGTATTTGAGTTACTTTTGGCTAGTTTTGAGCCACTCAGAGGTCGGTACGCGTGGGATGGTGTTTCCAAAGTATTGTTTGCCTTGATCAGTATTGGATTTAGCTTGTTCGAGGAAAATAGCACTTCTAAACTTGGTGCGGAGTGTATGAACCCCTGACTATACGTAATATGTGTTTGTTGTTGAGGTGACGCACAAGCTAGTGACGGGCGTGTGGGCGTTCACTATGTGAATTATAAAACAGCTGTGTAACGACCCGACCGGTCGTTTTTAGAATTAGCGCCCTAATCGCCTATTAACTGCTACCCCTTTATCATTTCTGCTATTGCGACTTGCCGGGATGATTCGTTTTGAGTTTCGGAGTGTTTTGGGACACTTAGTCCCTAATGAGAGCTTAAGTCTTAGAATTTGGACCGTAGTCGGAACAATGTGAAGACGACTTCGAAATGGAGTTCCGTCAATTTTGTTAGCTCCTTTGGGTGATTTTGGGCTTAGGGGCGTGTCCGGATTGTGTTTTGGAGGTTCGTATCTTATTTAGGCTTGAAATGGCAAAAGTCGAATATTTAGAGGTTCCGACCGATAGTGGAAATTTTGATATCGGAGTCAGAATCCGATTCCGAAAGTTAGAGCAGGTCCGTAATGTTGATTATGACTTGTGTGCAAAATTTGGGGTCAATCGAACGTGGTTTGGTTTGTTTTGGCATCGGTTGTCAAATTTGGAAGTTCTAAGTTCTTTAAGTTTGAATTGGAGGGTGATTCGTGATTTTTGCATTGTTTGATGTGATTTGAGGGCTCGACTAAGGTCGCATGATGTTTTAGGATTGGTTGGTATGTTTAGTTGAGGTCCTAGGGGCCTCAGGTGAGTTTCGAGTGCTTAACGGATTGGTTTAAGACTTATGCAAATTGCTGAAGTTGCTGCACCTTGTGTTTTCGCACCTGCGCATTTCGGACCGAAGGTGCGGAGCCGTAGAACAATCTAAGGAACCGCAGAAACGGAATTTGGCCAGACCACCTGGGTCCGAAGATGCGGTAAGTAATCCGTAGAAGCGGAGGTGCAGAAGCGGTTGGGGACCGCAGGAGTTGCTTGCAGGTGCGGCCCAGTGCTCACAGATGCGGTCCCTACCCACTTAACTGATTTCTGCAACTGTGATGGAATTTCCGCAGGTGTGGCGCCGCAGGTGCGAAGAGGGGTCCGTAGGTGCGGTTTGTCTGGCAGAAGAAGAGATAATTCGAGGGTTTGGTGTTCATTCCATAAAATTCGATTTTGAGCTTGGAGAGAGGCGATTTTTCAAGAGTTTTTCAGAGGAAATCATTAGGTAATGATTCCTAATTCTATTTTGATCATATTTCATTAATCCATACTTGTTTACTTCATTAAATTAATGAATTTGAGTGAGGAAGTTGGGAAATTGGGGGAAAAGCTGCCCGACCAAAAACTCTAAGATTTTAGTGGGATTTAGGCATCGGATTTGGATGATTTTTCCTCGAGTGATTTCGTGAGTGAATGGCTGTTCTTATTTGGTATTTTTACCCGATTCCGAGACGTGGGCCCGGGGAGAATATTTGGGAGTTTTTCCATACTCTTGCCTTAGATTTGATTTCATTAGCTAAATTAGTTATTTGTAGCTTTATTTACGTTATATAATTGATTTGGCTTGATTTGGGCCATCCGAAGCCGAATATTCGTGGAAAAAGCATTATATCAGGTTCATGGTAAGTAGCTTGCCTAACCTTGTGTGGGGAAACTCCCCTTAGGATTTTGGTACTGTTTGATATATGATCGCCGTGTACGTGAGGTGACGAGTACGTACACGGGCTATGTGCTATAAACCCCTGTTTTCACTATGTACTGTTAACCTGTTTTTCCTTGTTGAAGCTACACTAGTATATGTAATCACCTTGTTTAGATTCGTAAAGCATGCCTACTTGTTTTAACTATTCAATTGAACTCTGTGCAGCATGTTTTAGTGAAAATTGCCTGCTTATTTGATATGAACTTAGTGTAAACTATAGAATTCCTTGATCAAACTATTGTATATGTTGATTGAGCTGCATATTTACTTTGGGACTACGGAACCGTATTCCGGAAGATCCCTCTGCACATTTAAGTTTGAGACTACAGGACGGTATCCCGGGAGATCCCCTTGCACATTTCTGTTTGGGACTACAGAATAGTATTCCGGGAGATCCCCCCTACATATTTATGTTTGGGACTATGGGACGGTATCTGGGGAGATCCCCCTGTTGCTATTATTGTGTTATGAGCTATCAGCTTCCATTGAGTTCTATTCCTGTTAGATTTCTGTATTGTTTTTACTATAATATTCTTCTATCTTATTTTGTTATATTTATACCAGCAAGGCCTAGAGCTGATCTCGTCACTACTCGACCGAGGTTAGGCTTGGCACTAACTGGGTACCGTTGTGGTGTACTCATGCCCTTTTCGGCACATGTTTTTTGTGTGCAGATCCAGGTACCCCATATCAGTTTCATTACCAATGAGGCGAGATCACTGTAGAGACTTCAAGGTATATCTGCTGCGTCCGCAGACCTAGGAGTCCCTATCTACTCTTCCTCAAGTTAAAGACTCCTTGTAGTTTCTTCTTTGATGGATTCTGGAGTTTAGAAGCACCGTTTTCTTTCTGTAGCTTGTGACTTATGACATTCCGGGTTTTGGGAGAGTTTATGTACTATTCAGAAGTGATTATTGCATATGCTGAGCGGCATCTCATTTCCTTTGTTTAAATTTACTTGTTAGTTAATAGCTTTTATGATTTCGTTCCTTTTTCCGTAAAATTGTAGGCTTACCCAGTTGTAGAGACTAGGTGCCGTCATGAAAATTCATAGAGGGAAAACTAGGGTCGTTACAAGGTGGTATTAGAGCTCTACGTTCATAGGAGTAGTGAGTCACAAGCCGATTTATTAGAGTCTTACGGATCGGTACGGAGACGTCTGTACTTATTTTCGGGAGGCTATGGAATTGTTAAGAAAATTGCACTTCATCTTATTCCTTGTCGTGCGAGATTATTGACTTCGAAATTTTAAACTTCTTTCTTCTATTCTCTCATAGATGGTGAGAACACATGCTACCAGAGATGACCCGGCACCCGCGCCCCCTACTAAAGCCGCTAGAGGCCAGGGCCGGGGTAGAGGCCGAGGACATGCACGTGGTGCAGCCAGAGCACCCGGGCGAGCTGCTACAAAGCATCCACCAGTAGCTCCAAGCGGAGCACCGACACTTGATACGCCTATTACTACTACTCTATCTCTTTAGGAGACTCTTGCACAGTTCATGAGCATGTACAACACTCTAGCTCAGGCAGGGTTGATCTACCTTGCTGCAACCACATCTCAGGCCTAGGGAGGAGCAAAGACTCCCGCCGATCGTACCCCAGAGCAGCGGGTTCAGGTTGATCAAATTCTAGAGGTTATACCGGTACCACCTGCAGCCCCAGTTCAGCCCGAGGGTTGGGCAGCACTCTCAGAGGAGGAGCAGCAAAGACTCAAGAGGTACATGAAGTATGACCCTCCTACATTCAGTGGTCTAGCATCGGAGGATGCTCAGGGATTTCTGGAGGAGTGACCGTATCCTTCGCACTATGGGCATAGCAGAGTCGAGCGAGATTTCTTTCACTGCCTTCCAGCTTCGAGGGGTAGCCTATAAGTGGTAGCTTACTTTTGAGTTGGACAGTCCGGCTGAGGCAGCTTCCCTTACATGGATTCAGTTCTCGGATATGTTTTTGAGGGAGTATGTCTCTTAGAGCCTCAGGGACGCTTGGCACGTAGAGTTTGAGCAGTTATGCCAGGATACTATGACGGTCTCAGAGTATGCCTTCTGTTTCAGTGACTTGGCTAGGCATGCACCAGCCTTGGTTTCTACAGTACGAGAGAGGGTTCACCGGTTTATTGAGTGGCTCATTCTTAGCATCAGGTTCAGCATGTCCCGAGAGTTAGAGATGGATATCGCGTATCAGCGGGTGGTGAGTATTGCTAAGAGAGTAGAGGGCATTCTTGCTTGTAATACAGAGGAGAGAGAGGCACAGAGGTCTCGAGAGTCGGGCCATTATGCTGGTGCCCGTGCCCCAGCTGCAGTTCATCATGGTAGGGTCTATATGAATTTTCCCGTTCATTCAGCTCATCCAGCCGCCAATAGTATTTCAGCTCCTCCTAGACCTCAAGAGCCTTATTATGCACCTCCAGTATCTAGTCTGCCTCCTGCACGAGGTGCTTTAAGTGGTTAGTCCAGCAGACCTGGCCCTAGCCAATCACAGCCGCCACGCCCTACTAGAGCTTGTTTTGAGTGTGGCGACACTCCTCATGTGGTGAAGGATTTCCCTAGGCTTAGGAGGGGTGCACCTCCACAGACTTCTCAGCCAGAGCGTGCTCCACAGGGTTCCTAGGCTATGATTACAGAACCAGCTGCCACTCCACCTGCTCAGCCAGCTAAAGGTGGAGATCGGAGAGGTAGAGGTTGCCCTAGAGAGGGAGGCCAAGCCATATACTATGCCCTTCCTACTCGTACAGAGGTTATTGCTTCCGATTCTGTCATTATAGGTATTGTTCCGATCTGTCATTGAGATGCATCAGTTCTATTCGATCCCGACTCCACTTATTCCTGTGTGTCCTCTTATTTTACCTCGTATTTGGGCATATCTCGGGATTCTTTGAGTTTCCCTATTTATGTGTCTACTCCTGTGGGAGATTCTCTTATTGTGGACAACGTTTATCGGTCGTGTTTGATTGCTCTTAGTGGTTTAGAGACCAGAGCCGATTTATTATTGTTCATCATGATAGATTTTGATGTTATCTTGGGCATGGACTGGTTGTCGCCCCATTATGCTATTCTTGATTGTCACGCCAAGAACGTGCCGATGGGTATGCCGGGTTTACCACGATTATAGTGGAGGGGTATCCTAGATTAAACTCCTACTAGAGTTATTTCATTTCTTAAAGCTCAACGAATGGTTGAGAAGGGGTGTGACGGGTATCTAGCCTATGTGAGAGATGTTAGTATTGATACCCTTAAAGTTGATTCAGTCCCAGTAATGAGGGATTTCCCTGACTTGTTTCCAGTTGATCTTCTGGGCATGCCGCCCGATAAAGCTATTGATTTTGGCATTATTTTTTTGCTGAGCATGCAGCCCATCTCTATTCCTCCTTATCGTATGGCCATTCCTGAGTTGAAGGAGTTGAAAGAACAGTTACAGGATTTGCTTGATAAGAGCTTCATTCGGCCCAATGTGTCATCTTGGGGTGCTCCTATCTTGTTTGTAAAGAAAAAGGATGGTTCTATGCGTATGTGCATTGACTATCTCTAGTTGAACAAAGTTACAGTGAAGAACCAGTATCCTTTGCCTCATATTGATGACCTATTTGACTAGTTACAGGGTGCTCGAGTGTTTTCCAAGATTTATTTGTGTTCAGGTTATCATTAGTTGAAGATTCAGGAGCCAGATATCCCGAAGACTGCTTTTAGGACTCGGTATGGTCATTACGAGTTCCTAGTTATGTCATTTGGGCTGACCAACGCCCCAACAACATTTATGCATTTGATGCATAGTGTATTCTGGCCATATCTTGACTCGTTCGTCATTGTCGTTATTGATGACATTCTGGTGTACTCCCGGAGTCGGGAAGACCATGAGCAGCACCTGAGGACAGTGCTTCAGACCTTGAGAGAAAAGAAATTATATGCAAAGTTCTCAAAATATGAGTTCTTGTTGGATTCCGTGGCTTTTGTGGGTCACATAGTGTTGAGTGAAGGGATCAAAGTGGATCCGAAGAAAGTGGAAGTAGTGCAGAGTTGGCCTAGACCATCCTCAACTATAGAGATCCAGAGTTTTCTTGGTTTGGCGGGCTATTACCATCGATTTGTTAAGGGATTTTCATCTACTGCAGCACCTATGCTAGGCTGATCCAGAAGGGTGCTCCGTTCAGGTAGATGGAGGAGTGTGAGGAGAGCTTTCAAAAGCTCAAGACAACTTTGACTACAACCCCAGTATTGATATTGCCTATAGGTTCGTGGTCTTATACAGTCTATTGTGATGCGTCGCGAGTTATCCTCGGTGCGGTGTTGATGCAGGATCGCAGGGTGATTTCCTACGTATCCAAATAGCTGAAGGTGCACGAAAAGAACTATCATGTCCACGACCTTGAGCTAGCAGCTATTGTTCATGCCTTGAAGATTTGGAGGCACTATTTTACGGTGTCCCTTGTGAGATCTATATTGACCACCGGAGTTTGCAGCACATGTTCAAGCAGAAGGATCTTAATTTGCGTCAGAGGAGCTGGTTAGAGCTGCTTAAGGATTATGATATCACTAATTTGTACCACCCGGGGAAGGCCAATGTGGTGGCCGATGCTTTAAGTCGCCAGGTAGAGAGTTTGAGGAGTTCAGCTTATCTAACTACAGCAGAGAGGCCTATGTCGTTGGATGTTCAGGCCTTAGCTAGCCAGTTTTTAAGATTGGATATTTCTTAGCCAAGTCGAGTATTGGATTGTGTGGTCTCCCGGTCTTCTCTTTGTGATCGTATCAGGGAGTGTCAGTATGATGACCCTCATCTGCTTGTCCTTAAGGACACTGTTCAGCACGTTGATGTTAAGGAGGTCACTATTGGGGATGATGGTGCATTGAGGATGCAGGGCAGGCTATGTGTGACTAATGGGGACGGTTTGCATAACTTGATCCTTCAGGAGGCTCATAACTTGCGGTACTCTATTCATTCGAGTGTCGCGAAGATGTATCAAGACTTGAGGCAGCATTATTGGTGGTGTAGGATGAAGAAGAACATAGTGGAGTATGATGCTCAGTGTCTAAATTGACAACAGGTGAAGTATGAGCATCAGCGACCGGGTGGGTTGCTTCAAAAGTTAGAGATTCCGGAGAGGAAAGGGGAGTGGATATCTATGGATTTCGTTGTCGGACTCCCACTGACTCAGCGGAAGTTTGATGTAGTTTTGATGATTGTGGATAGACTAATAAAGTCAACTCATTTCCTTCATGTGACGACTACCTATTCTTCCAATTAGCTGGCTTGAGTTTACATCCGTGAGATTCTCAGACTTCATGGCGTGCCGGTATCTATCATCTATGAACGGGGCACAGAGTTTACATCACGGTTTTGGAGAGCTGTACAATATGAACTGGTTACTCGGGTAGATTTAATCACAACATTTCACCCCCAGACAGACGGACAATCCGAGCGCACCATTCAGATTCTTGAGGATATGCTCCGTTCGTGTATGATGGAGTTTAGAGGTTCTTGGGATCAGTTCTTGCCACTTGCAGAGTTTGCCTACAACAATAGTTATTAGTCCAGCATTCAGATGGCACCGTATGAGGCTCTGTATGGTAGGCGGTGTCGATCCCCAATGGGTTGGTTCGAGCCAGGCGAGGTTAGGTTATTGGGCACATATTTGGTTCAGGACGCTTTGGAGAAGGTTAAGATGATTCAGGATAGACTTCGCATAGCCTAGTCTAGATAGAAGAGTTATGCGTACCGGAAGGTTCGCGATGTTTCATTTATGTTTGGAGAGAAGGTCTTACTTCGGGTTTTGCCCATGAAGGGCATTATGAGATCCGGAAAGAGGGGCAAGTTGAGCCCGGGGTTTATTAGCCCCTTAGAGGTGTTGTGGCGTGTTGGGGAGGTTGTTGATGAGCTTGCCTTACCTCCCAACCTGGCAGGAGTTCATCCAATATTTCATGTCTCGATGCTCCAGAGGTATCATGGTGATTAGTCTCATGTGTTGGATTTCAGTTTAGTCCAGTTGGACAAGGATCTATCCTATGTTGAGGAGCCAGTGGCTGTTGTGGACAGGCATGTTCACAAACTAGGGTCAAAGAACATTGCATCAATGAAGGTTCAGTGGCGGGTTCCACCGGTCAAGGAGGCGACTTGGGAGTCCAAGAAGGATATGTGCAGCCATTATCCTCATTTTTTCACCACTTCAGGTATGTCTCTATGCTCGATCGATGACGAACGAATGTTTTAAGAGGGGGAGGATGTAATGCCCCGGCAGGTCGTATTGAGAATTAGCGCCCCGATCCCTTATTAACTGCTTCCTTGTTATCTGTTTCTGCTATTGTGACTTGCCGGGACAATTCATTTTGAGTTGCGGAGTGTTTTGGGACACTTAGTCCCTAAATGAGAGCTTAAGTCTTAGAACATGGATTGTAGTCGGAACAGTGTGAAGAAGGCTTTGGAATGGAGCTCCGTCGATTCAGTTAGCTCCGTTGAGTAATTTTGGGCATAGGGGCGTGTCCGGATTGTGTTTCAGAGGTCCGTAGCTTATTCAGGCTTGAAATGGCGAAAGTCGAATATTTGGAGGTTTGGACCGGTAGTGGAAATTTTGATATCGTAGTCAGAATCCGATTCCGGAAGTTGGAGCAGGTTCGTAATGTTATTTATGAATTGTGTGCAGAATTTGGGGTCAATCGGACGTGGTTTGGTTGGTTTCGACATCGTTTGTCGAATTTGAAAGTTCTAAGTTCTTTAAGTTTGAATTGGAGGGTGTTCGTGATTTTTGCGTTGTTTGATGTGATTTGAGGGCTCGACTAAGTTCCTATGATGTTTTAGGATTGGTTGGTATGTTAGGTTAAGGTCCCAGTAGCCTCGGGTGAGTTTCGGGTGCTTAACAGAATGGTTTGGGAGTTATGCAAATTGCTGAAGTTGCTGCACCTGGTGTTTCGCACCTGCGCATTTTGGACCGCATGTGCAGAGCCGCAGAAGCGGCAAAGGAACTGTAGAAGCGGAGTTTGGCTAGACCAGCTGGGTCCGCAAATGCGGTAAGGAATCTGCAAAAGTGGAGGCGCAGAAGCGATTAGGGACTGCAGGAGCATCTCGCAGGTGCGGCCCAGTGCTCGCAGATACGGTTCGAGCCCACTTAAGAGATTTCCGCACCTGCGATGGAATTTCCTTAGGTGCGGCGCCGCAGGTGCGAAGAAGGGTCCGCAAGTGCCGTTTGTCTTGCAAAAAAAGTGATAATTCGAGGGTTTGGTGTTCATTGCATAAAATTCAATTTTGAGCTCAGAGGGAGGCGATTTTTGAGAGTTTTTCAGAGGAAATCATTGGGTAACGACTCCTAATCCTATTTTAATCATATTTCATTAATCCATAGTTGTTTTATCCATTAAGTTAATGAATTTGAGTGAGGAAGTTGGGAAATTGGGGGAAAAGTTCCCAAACCAAAAATTTGAGATTTGAGTGGGATTTAGGTGTTGGATTTGGATGATTTTTGCACGAGTGATCTCATGAGTGAATGGGTGTTCTTATTTGGTATTTTTACCCGATTCCGAGATGTGGGCCCAGGGAGGATTTTTGGGCGTTTTTCTATTCTCTTGCCTTAGCTTTGATTTCATTAGCTAAATTAGTTGTTTATAGCTATATTTACGTTATATAATTGATTTGGCTAGATTTGGGCCATCCGGAGCCGGATATTTGTTGAAAGAGCATTATATCGGATTGATTTGAGATTGGTTCGAGGTAAGTGGCTTGCTTAACCTTGTGTGGGGGAACTCTCCTTAGGATTTTGGTACTGTTTGATATATAAGCGCCGTGTACGTGAGGTGACGAGTACGTACACGGGCTATTTGCTGTAAAACCCTATTTTCACTAAGTCTTAACCTGTTTTTCCCTGTTGAAACTACACTAGTATATGTAACCACCTTGTTTAGATTTAAAAAGCATGCCTACTTGTTTTAACTGTTTCATTGAACTCTGTGCAACATGTTTTAGTGACAAATTACCTGCTTCTTTGACATGAACTTAGTATAATCTGTAGAATTTCTTGTTGAAATTGTTGTTTATGTTGATTGAGCTGCATATTTACTTTGGCACTACGGAACGGTATTCCGGAAGATCCCCCTGCACATTTACGTTTGGGACTACGGGACGGTATCTCGGGAGATCCCCCTGTACTGTATATTTACTTTGGAAATACAAAACGGTGTTTCGGGAGATCCCCCTGCACATTTACGTTTGGGACTAAGGAACGGTATTCGTATTCCGGGAGATCCCCCTGCACATTTATGTTTGGGACTACAGGACGGTATCCTAGTAGATCCCCCCTGCTGCTATTACTATGTTCTGAGCTGTTAGCTTCCTTTAAGTTCTATTCCTGTTAGATTTATGTATTGTTTTTACTATAATATTCTTCTGTCTTATTTTGTTATATTTATACCAGTAGGGCCCTGACCTAATCTCGTCACTACTCGACCGAGGTTAGGCTTGGCACTTACTGGTACCGTTGTGGTGTACTTATGCCCTTTTCTGCATATGTTTTTCATGTGCAGATCTAGGTACCTCACATCACTTGCTTTACCAGTGAGGCATGACAACTGTAGAGACTTCAAGGTATATTTGTCGCGCCCGCAGAACTAGGTGTCCTATCTACTCTTCCTCAAGTTAAAGACTTCTTGTATTTTCTTCGTCGATAGATTCTAGAGTTTAGAAGCATTGTTTTCTTTCTGTAGCTTGTGACTTATGACATTTCTGGTTTTGGGAGAGTTTATGTACTATTCAGAAGTGATTATTGTATATGACGAGCGGCATCTCATTTCCTTTGTTTAAATTTACTTGTTAGTTAATAGCTTTTATGTTTTCGTCCCTTTTTTCGCAAAATTGTAGGCTTACTAGTCGTTGAGACTAGGTGCCGTCACGATAGTTTACAGAGGGAGAACTAGGGTCATGACAGATTAATTCTGTGGTACTGTGTAGTGACCTAATCTTGTTTTTATTCATGAAATTTCTACGTGCTAGAGTAATTGAGTACGGATCCATGTTAAAAACCATGTCTAAGCTATATAATTATCCTATTGAGATCCAATGAGCTTATTTCTGTTGTTGAGTTATTTGCTTACATTGCAATTACATACTCAGTCATACACATTAATTTGCATATCATATCTCCTTCTCTGTTGCCATTTATCGATACATCATATCATCATTTTTGGGTTGATTTTCATGACATTGTGAGCCCGAGAGACTAGAGAGATTGATGACTGAGTTGTGGCTTGAGAGCCGGATTGTGAGTGATAATTATGGGATCGGGTTGTACTCCGCAGCAAATATTATTGATTCATAATGGGATCGGAATGCACACTGCAGAAGGTATTATTGATTCATGATGGGATCGGGCTGCACGTTGCATCTGGCTTTATTGATTAGTGTCATGATTGGATTATTATAGCGCTTGGGTTGGATCTGCCCCTCGAGAGTCTGCACACCCTCAGTGAGCGCAGTTGCTATTGATTCATTATGGGATAGGGCTGCGCACCGCAATAGGATTTATTAGCATTTAGGCTAGATCTGCCCTGTACAGTGTTGAGTGACCGAGTGATTGAGCGTGATGAGTGGGAGTGAGAAACTATGATATTGAGTACTTTGGGAGTGTGAGTACATGAGTTCATCGATGTGACGCATTGCATCTGACATGCAGGCATAGAGATGCATTTCTTATGTTACACGGTTTTGTGGCATTTATGACTTCACATGCGCATTGACAATTGGCTATCTTAAATTGAGTCATCTTATGTGTTGTTGAAAGGTTTTGAGAAAAATCACACTTTTTCTGACTTACTCATACTTTGGTGTTTTTGGTGAAGGATTTAGGCTTTACTGTTATACCTGAGAAGCATGACATGGCGCGACTTCAAATTTCCGAGGACATGACTCTTGATAGGAACATGTGGAGGTCGAGCATTAGGGTGGTAGGCTAGGGGGTAGTCGTGAGTTCTTCCCTCTTTGTACCGGGTAGTCTATTAGAGTTTCGTTAGGTTTGTTAGCGGTCTTTGTTGTATCCACATTGGTATTTTGCATAGTTTTGTGTTATTGTCCTTTCACTTATTTGTTGTGGTTATTTTCTTTCTGGTATCTTTTATTGTTACATGTCTTTTCTCTTATTTCTTTTTTAATATTATTGTCTTTCCTGTTGAGCCAAGAGTTTCCTGGAAACAGCCTCTCTGCCCTTTTTGGGGCAGGGGTAAGGTCTGCGTACACTCTACTCTCCCCAGACCCCACTAGTGGGATTTTACTGGGTATGTTGTTGTTGTTGTTGTTGTTGTACCTGAGAAGCATGACTATTTTT
Source organism: Nicotiana attenuata (assembly GCF_001879085.1). Taxonomy (NCBI): domain Eukaryota; kingdom Viridiplantae; phylum Streptophyta; class Magnoliopsida; order Solanales; family Solanaceae; genus Nicotiana; species Nicotiana attenuata. The sequence continues at coordinate 1,641,792 of NC_031997.1, read as the reverse complement.
CGTAACCGTGAACCAGCTGGGCAATATATTTTTGAGTCATTTCTTGTACTGTTTTTCTTATATTGTTACGAATTGTTCTTGGCTATTGGTGTTGGACTCTGACCTTTATCCAAGCTCATCACTACTTTCAACCTAAGGTTAGGTTTGTTACTTATTGAGTACATGTGATCGGTTGTACTCATACTACACTTCTTCACCTTGCGTGCAGATTATTTATGATGATATTGTTGTGTATGGCGGGAGCTGGCATTGAAGAGGTACCTGCGTTTCGGACATTGCTGTCTTTTATTCTTGGTAGCTATATAATTATTAATCCATTCATGTATGTTTCAAACAGATGATGTATTTATTTCATACCAACTTTGTAAACGCCAAATCATAGAAGCTCATGATTTATACTACCAGTCCTTGGGAATTCTTTGTATAAATGCACAGTTATATTATCATTACTTCTCTTAATGAATCTCATTGGAATTGGTTTATTGTTAATTGGCTTACCTAGCGGGTAGGGGTTAGGTGCCATCACGACTAGATGGATTTTGGGTCGTGACAAGTTGGTATCAAAGCCCTAGGTTCATAGGTTCTACGAGTCATGAGCACGTGTCAAGTAGAGTCTTATGGATCGTTATGATGACGTCCATACTTATCTTCGAGAGGCTACAAGGCATTTAGGATAAACATCTCAACCTTCTTTCTTTATCGTGCGGCATAGATTCAGCTTGAAGCGTATCGCTTTGAATTCCTTCCACTCACTCGTATGCATACGTGAGCACTCGTCATCTAATGTAGGGACATATCTATTCCCCCCCCCCCCCCGAAATTTTCCCGTTTCTTCTATGCTATTTTTTTTGGGTGAAACTGGATAGTTATATAGTTATACACAAAGATAGAGTTGAATTTGTAGGTTTAGAAGTAATTTGCAGTTAAGTACTTTGATCTATAACAAACTTTTTATATTTTAGTCCTTGATCTGATAGCTTCAACTGCAGTTTAAGTAATAACTATCTCTAGTTACACAGAATATAAGGCTAGTGGTTGGCAGTTGATAAAAATTTCTTTGTAGCAGTGGCAGAATCAAATAATCAGTAGAACCCAGTGTTTTGGGGTCGAACCTTATATATGTGTGAATAAATTCTAAATTTGCCACTACTTTGTAGCTTTTTTCTCAGACCATGCGTAAACGCGGAATACTTTATGCACCAGACTATTATAAAAAATCAACATCACATAAAAAGAAAAAAAAAGATCTTAACGGAAGAATGTGCACAATACTCCCTCCGGTCCACTTTAATTGATTTTTTTGCCTTTTACTTGTGGTCCATAATATTTGATTTTTCAGATATCAAGAAGGAATTAACTTTTTTTTTAAAGTTTCCCTTGGAGTAAAGAGCCTAGGACTAGGTGTAACGACCCAACCGGCCGTTTTGAACTTTTGCACTTTGCTCGCCAGTTCTCGGGCATGACTAGCCCCGTGTGGTACATTATGACTTATGTAAATCGTCAGTTTTGGGTTTTAGGGTAATCAGAATGAACCAGTTCTCAATTCGAAGCTTAAAATTTGAAAGGTTTGACCAAGATTGTACTTGTTAGTATATGATCTCGGATCGGAAATTTTATGATTTGGTTAGCTCTGTTAGGTGATTTGGGACTTAGGAGCGTGATCGGAATGTATTTTGGAGGTCCGTGGAAGGTTTAGGCTTTAATTGGCGAAATTGAGATTTGGTGTTTTCTGGTTGATAGGTGACATTTTGATATAGGGGTCGTAATGGAATTCCGGAAGTTGGAGTAGGTCCGTTGTGTCATTTGTGACGTGTGTGAAAAATTTCAGGTCATTCGGACGAGGTATGGTAGACTTTTTGATCGAAAGCGGAATTTGGAAGTTCTTGGAATTCATAGGCTTGAATCCGATGTGATTTTGGTGTTTTGATGTTGTTTTGAGCATTCCGAAGGTTGGGACAAGTTTGAATGAGGTTATGGGATATGTTGGCATGTTTGGTTGAGGTCTCGGGGGCCTCTGGTGAGTTTCGGGTGGTCAATCGGATGATTTCTAGATGTTGAGAATTGTAGAAAACTGTTGTTCAGTGTTGCAGAGAAATGACCTTCGCGTTCGCGAGTAGGCCCTCGAATTTGCGAAGGGTTAGCTGGTGAGGCTTAGGATTTAGCCTTCGTGTTCGCGAGGAAGGCTTCGCGTTCGCGAAGGACTGGGGGTCTTGTGCATCGCGTTCGCGAGGTTCATGCCGCGTTCGCATTGAAGTAAGGTGAGCAACTGGGTCAAGGGTGGTTTGTTCTTCACGTTCGCGGATGTATTGTCGCGTTCGCGGTGAGTTAGAAAGCTAAACTTTCACATTCGTGTAGTGATAGTCGCATCGCGGTGAAGGAAGAATTGGTCAACTTGAGTTTGTGCTTCGAGAACGCGAGGCTTTGACCGCGTTCGCGAAGAAGGATTTGAATGCCTGGGCAAAATGTTTTAATAGCCATTGTCCGTGATTTTGAGGTTAACTTCCACCATTTTTGAGCGATTTTTGAGCTTTTTGAAGATGATTGAAGAGAGATTCAAGGGGAAAAACTTGGAGGTAAGATTTATGGACTTAATACTCAATTCTAATATGGATTCTACCTAATTAATCATGGAATTTAATCCTAATATTGAAGAACTATGGCTTGTAATTGGAGACCTAGAATTTGGGAATTTAGGGGTCGTTTGTGGTTGGATTTTGATGCTTTTGGTATGAATGAACTCGGGGATTGATAAGGAGTCTATTGATGTAAATTTTATCGGAATCCGAGACGTGGGTCCGGGGGTCGGGTTTGGCCAATTTCGGGTTTTGTGTTGTAAAATCATTTCTTTCGAGTGGGCTTTGTTCACTTAGCATATTTTGATGGTTTTGCACTGATTTTGGTTAGATTCGGAGCATCCGGAGGCCGGTTCGAGGGGCAAAGGCATTGCGAGCTAGAGTTTGGGCCGGATTGAGGTGAGTAATGATTGTAAATGTTGTCCTGAGGGTATGAAACCCCGGATCACACATCGCTGTGCTACATTGAGGTGACGCACACGCTGGATGACGAGCGTGGGGTCGTGCACCGTTGGGGATTGTGACTTGGTCCATCCGGAATGACTGTTTTCCTGCGTATTTGATTGTCAATTGTTTGATGTTATCATGTTTTGGCCTAAATGCCATATTTGGGCTTCGTGCAAACTATTTGGACCCTTAGGGGATTTTCACTGCCATTTCCTCACTATTTTGACTTTATACTTGTACTCAGTCATGCTATATTTTACTGCTTTCATAACTCAGCCATGTTTACTCTGTTTTAAACACCTTAAATGATATTTTAAAAGTTATTTTGAGCTGAGCATCAAGTTTCACTGCTGCCCGAGGAGCTTATGAGATTCTGACCGAGTGAGGCCGAGGGTTTGTGTTGTGAGGATACTTTTGGGTAGGGCTGCACGCCGCGGCGGTGATATACTGATTATGATTATGAGGCCGAGGGCCTAAGATTTGTACGCCATGAGGTGGCTTGTTGATATGAGGCCGACAACCTATGTGATTATGCCACGAGATGGCTTGATATTACGCTTGGGCCGTAAGGGGCCCCTCCAGGAATCTGTACATCCCAGTGAGCGTGGTTATCCAGTGTGATGATTCTGTTGTTATGATGCCTGAGGGGCTGGTATTGTTCTATGTTATTGCCCGAGGGGCTGATTCTGCTGTTATTATGCCCGAGGGGCTGGTATTGTTCTATGTTATTGCCCGAGGGGCTGATTTTGTTGTTATTATGCCCGAGGGGCGGTTCTTATGTGTTACCTTTTCTAGTTGCTTTTCCTTTACTTGTTTAACTGCTTACAAGGTGCTTTATGAGATTACACTATTAATTGTACTTTACTAATTTTACTTTGCCTCTTATAGCATATTGTTGTATTTAACGTGATTTTGTATTGTTCAGTCTTCATTTATTGTTATTACTCACTGAGTTGGAGTACTCACTTTACTCCTTGCACTCCGTGTGCAGATTCAGGCGCATCAGGTCCTGCTTGCGAGGGTTGAGAGAGCTTCCAGCAGATTCCGGAGATTCACTAGGTAGCTGCCCGACAATTCGCAGCCCAGTGCTTCTCCCTCTATCTTATTTCCTGTTTTAGTTACGTAATAGTTGTGTAGACTCGTTTTAGACTTGTAGTTGTTATGATAGATGATCATGACTGGTGACATCCCGATGTTGGGCTATGTTTATTCCGCAACTGTACTGTTTACCTTATTTTAGGATTTTTATTACTATGTTAAGACTTGGTTTTATTACTTAATTGCTTAAAAATAAATTGGGAATGTGTCGGCTGGCCTTGTCTTCACGAGAGGCACCATTACGACCGGGTCCAGGTTTAGGGTCGTGACACTAGGAGTATTTATCATACTTTCAATGCACAAATTAATGTTAATATGATCATTTTTATTGTTAATTAATGCTAAAAGATGAATTCCTTAATATGTGTGAAAACAACAAAAAAATCAATTAAAGTAGATCGAATGAAGTAACATATTGTGGTAACTATATGCGTCGAGTTCAATTTTTATTCTCACATTCATCTTCCATTATTAATGGATCTAAAATCGAATCAAGTCAATATTTTTAATCGGGGCTACTGAAAAGCAGCACAACTGCAACATTACTTCTTGATAAAAATCTCTTATAACAGTATGAATTATTTTAAAATGTTTTGAATTTGTGGAAGAGAAAAGTGGGTTTAAATTATAGATAGATTTAATAAAATTTAATATCTTCAGGTTGCATATTCAAATGGCAAATTTCATAAAATCATAATATATTGCATCGTTGGTGCGGCTCAAACAAATAATCGAACCCAAACTATATTTATTTTTAAGAAATAGATCGGCTTCAACTTTAATTCCTATGGGCATCTTCCATTAACAAGATAGTAACAATTGAGTAGTAGTTACCAATAGTAATTAGGCAAATTATAATTACTAGACTCTAAATTGTAGTGATTTATAAAAATTACTCTTTTTATAATTATAGTGGCAAAGTATCTACTGGTATGATTAAATTAAGGTTTTTTCCCACAGCTAATTAAAATACAAAACATGACTCCAGTAAACGGTCTGGAATTCGAAACCCCAGGAATGCTTTCTGTTTTTTGAGCCTTTACTAGTGTAAAATCCCAGTAATCATTGTTGGGGTTTGAACCTAAAAGGGTTGTTTCACCCATGGTACCTCTTTTGAGATCAAGAATAATAGTCCCTTCAGTCCACTTTTTAAGTAATTTTTGCCTTTTTTGTGGTTCATAATATTTAATTTTTAATATTAAGAATGAATTAGTTTCCTTTTTTCAATGTTGCCCTTGAAGTAAAGAGCCTACAAGCATTTGTTATATTTTTAATGAACAGATTAAGGTTAATATGGTCAATTTTATTGTTAAATAATACTAAAAGGTGAATTAATTAATATGTGTGAAAATAGTCAAAAACTCAAATAAAGTAGACCGGAGGGAGTATCCTATTATCCTTTAATTTCGGCTTATGAAAGTTAGAATTTTATGATTGTATCATGGAGTTCAGAACAAGGTATCTTCGAGTGCAATAATGTGAAAAGGATTTAAACCCTAATAATCATTATTAGAGTTTGAACCTATAAATATTTGAACCCCAATAATTGTTGCTGGATTTGAACATAAAAGTGTTAGAACCCCAGTAATTATTGATGGAGTTTTTATAAAATATTTGAAATCCAGTATTGATTGCTGGAGTTCTTCCATATTTTAGATAGAGATATTTTTGTATAGTTATTGTAACGATCCGACCGGTCGTTTTGAGCTCTAGCGTGTCATTCCGCAGTTTGAGGCCTTGAGTAGCTTCACTTAAGGTATTATGACTTGTACGTGGGGTCCGGACTAAATTTCGGGAAGTTCAGAGTTGATTTGGTAAGAAAATTCTAATTTCGGAAGCTTTAAGTTGGAAGAATTGATTAAGGTTTAACTTTTGAGTAAACGACCTCAAAAATCGGAATTTAAAGATTCAAATAGGTTTGTATGATGATTTCGGACTTGGGCATATGTTCGGATTGAGCACCGGGTGGTCTGTGAGCATTTCGGCGCTTATTGTAGAATTTGGCATTTTGGAAGTTCTTGAATTTCATAAGTTAGGTTTTAAGTGGATTTTGATGTTATCAATGTCCGTTCGGAGTTCCGAGCTTTGGAATAGGTTCGTATAGTGATTTGTGACTTGTACACAAAGTTTGGTGTCATTCCGGAATGTTTCGATATGGTTCGGATGCGTTCGTGGAAGTTTGAAAGTTTAAAGAAGGATTTTGATCGTCGATTCATAGTTTTTATGTTGTTTGATGTGATTTGAGACCTCGAGCAGGTCCGTGTTATGTTATGGAACTGGTTAGTGTGATTGGACATAGTCCTGGGGGCCTGGGTGTGTTTCGGGGTGCTTCCGGACCAAATTGGGATGAAAGGTTGTTGCTGGTTTGCTGATGTTGGTGTTGTCTTGACCGTTCAATACTGACCGTTGATCATTCTGATCAACGGTCCACAACCCCCTTTCCTTAATTAAACCTATACCTAACCCCCCCTCCCCCCCAAACCCTCTCATTCTCTCCCTCACCCGCCGTCATCATCTCTCTTTTCTCTCAAACTATCTCGACTAACCCTAACTCTAAGCGCTGTCATCGGCATAAATCTCCACCTTATGAGGCTTCCATGGCTTCTCCGACCAGCCCTGGCCCTCTACACGCCATGGCTCTTTGATTTCTTGCATCCTTAGAATATCTCAAAGAACCTAGCTGGTTCTAGTTTGAAACTTTGTTTATTATCCTGTCTCAGGCCATTTTTTTCGACTGTGAGTAAGAACTTCTATTTATTTTGTTATGAATCTATAGGTTCTTGATCTATTCTCTCATATCTACTACTTTCCTGAAAAAACCTAGTCCGTTACTATCGATCCTTCTCAGATCTGTATAGATCTGGGGTGATTCGAGCGCTATTATGTGTTTTCCTTTAAACTTTTCTGGGTTAATTAACTATTCCGACATTTATCGCTCTTCCTAAACTAGGGTTTATCCCAAATTATTTTTCAAAGGTCTTTCTGACTGTGTTTAATCAATTATTCTTTCACCTTCTTGACTGATTTTTGCAAGAGTATTCGAACCCTAGGTGATTCTATGTAATATTCTTATTTTTCCAATATTTGCTTCGATTTTGGGTCTTTCCGTGTTACCAATCATATTAATTTACTCTGTCTTTTGGACTTGAACATTTTCTTTGTCAAATCTAGTATTTTGTGGTTTTTTCCCTAATTAATATCTGATAGGGTTTGAACGTGCTTTTTCCGACTAAGTTCTATGTTTCTGTGAGGTTTTACTTAGTCTGATTTCTATTTATGGAAGTTGAGTAATTCTTTTCGGAAATCAGTATTCTTTTGAAAGTTTGGTGATTGCTTTACTCTATTAAACATTCGTATGCATAGACTTTATTTGTTTCCTTGTTTATAACTTTTATTGGTCATCTCTGCCTTAATTATTTGCCCGTATAACTTTTGGATTCTTACTGATTCTTTATTTGGTATGGTCTGGACTCCTTGCCTTAATTAAACCCCTATTGTTACCATTAAATCAATTACCCCTAATTAAGGGGGTCTATTCCGAACCCTTATGTGATTGGATTCTGTGATTTCCTTAATTGACTGAATGCTGATTCCTTTACCATATTTGTGCTGCTCTTAAAATGCTATATATACACTCTTGTTTTTACCTCTCAACACACGAACTAAGTTCAGAATACACACACACACACACACTCAAACTCTCCCTTCTTTCTCTGTTACTTGTGCTAACTGTTGGTCTAGCCGGCTGAAAGCCAAGGCTAGACAGTGGAATTACACTTGCTTTACGTTCTGCACTTTGCTTCTCTAACCGGTATGTCTCCAGTTCAATTCTGAAACTCAAACTCTATGTGGTCCATGTAATGCACTAGTTCTATTTGCTATTTACTTTATCTTCCTTTTTATTGATTAGGAGAACGGGAAAGGCAAAGATGGAAGAATCTGATGCTACACAAGGAATGACCAGGATTGAAAGGGTCTATACACCTTAACACTTGGGAGGATTAAGTAAGGTGGCCACCACCAAGCAGCCTGTCATTGAAACTGGAGCAGATGGCCTTTGGAGGAAAGTACAGGCAAAAGAATACTACGTCGTCGATCATTTGAACAAAAACCCCGCCCAGATCTCCATCCTGTCAGTATTGCAAAATTCAGAGGCGCAAAAGAATGCTTTGATGAAGCTGTTGAATGAAGGTTATGTGCCTAACAACATCACCTGCGGAGAAATAGTCAACATGTAGGGCAGGTGCTGGAAAGTCATAAGATCACTTTCCACGAGGATGAATTACCTCCTGAAAGGTTGAATCATAACTGAGCATTGCATGTCACGGTACAATTTGATGACAAATTCATTGCCAGAGTCCTGATCGATGGAGGTTCAAGCCTCAATATTTGTCCCTTGGATACTCTGAAAAGATTGGACAAAGGTTTCCATGAGATACAGGAAGGAAGTATGAACGTGAAAGCCTTTGTTGGGTCTCAAAGGGCCACAATTGGGGAGATTAATCTTTGTCTGCAAATGGGACCAACTTGGGTCGATGTTGAATTCCATGTGCTGGACATATCAGCTTCATACAATCTTTTGTTGGGTCGACCTTGGATACATGCCGCGGGGGCTATGGCTTCGCTACTACACTAGGCCGTGAAGTTCGAATGGAACCATCAGGAGGTGATCATTCACGGAGATGGAATCAATCCTATCTACACCAGTCAAACCATCTCGGTTATCGAGAACGGAAGAAGGCTAGGAGGGGAAACTTATCAGCGACAGAGAAGGAGGAGTAAATTCGTTTCTTGAAGGAATATGAGGACATCATTGCATGGTCATATGATGACATGACCGGTCTGAGCACATCCATAGTGGCTCACAAGTTGCCTACCAATCCAATGTGTCCGCCAGTGAAGCAGAAACTCAGAAAATTCAAACGAGATATGAGCCTGAAAATCAAGGAGGAAGTCACTAAGCAGATCAAATCCAAAGTTCTCAGGGTGGTTGAGTACCCAACCTGGTTAGCCAACATTGTACCAGTTCCGAAGAAAGATGGGAAAGTCAAAGTATGTGTTGACTATCGAGACTTGAAAAGAGCGAGTCCCAAGGACGACTTCCCACTACCAAATATACACATCCTGATCTACAATTGCGCCAAGCATGAGCTCCAATCCTTCATAGATTGCTTCGCGAGTTATCACCAGATCTTGATGGATGAAGAAGACACAGAGAAAACAGCTTTTATTACACCATGGGGGGTGTACTGCTACAAGATGATGCCATTTGATCTAAAGAACGCCGGGGCTACTTACATGAGAGACATGACAACCATCTTCCATGATATAATACACAAAGAAATAGAGGTGTATGTTGACGAAGTCATTATTAAATCTAATAGAGTCGCAGATCACATAGCAGACTTAAGAAAGTTCTTTCACAGGTTAAGGAGGTACAACTTAAAATTGAACCCCGCAAAATGTGCATTTGGGGTTACCGTAGGAAAGTTATTAGGATTCATTGTCAGCCGCCGAGGTATTGAGTTGGACCCATCCAAAGTTAATGTTATTCAATAGTTACCGCCACCAAAGAGAAAGAAGGACGTGATGAGCTTCCTAGGATGCCTCAACTATATCAGTTGCTTCATAGCGCAGTCCACAGTCATATGTGAACCCATCTTCAAGATCCTAAGGAAAGATGCTGAAAAAGTTGGACCGAAGATTGTTACGGGGCTTTCGACAAAATCAAGGTGTACCTGTCCACACCACCAGTCTTGGTCCAGCTGGAACCGGGGCGGCCTTTGCTACTCTATCTTTCTGTATTAGATTGAGCCTTCGGATGTGTTCCGGGACAACATGATGAGACAGGTAGAAAGGAGTAAGCCATATACTACTTGAGTAAGAAGTTAACACCTTACGAAGTATGATATTCTCTGTTAGAACGCACTTGTTGTGCTTTGACTTGGACGGCTCAAAAATTGAGGCATTACTTCTGTGCCTATACCACGTATCTCATATCCAGGATGGACCCTCTAAAGTACATCTTTAAGAAGCCCATGATGACAGGAAAGTTATCCAAATGGAAAATACTATTAAGTGAGTTCAATATCGTCTATGTAACTTAGGAGGCGGTCAAAGGACAAGCATTGGCAAACCATCTTGCTGAAAATCCTGTGGAAGGAGAATACAAACCCTTAAAAACGTATTTTCCTGATGAAGAAGTGTTGTTCATGGGAGAAGACATTACTGAAGCATACGACGGTTGGAGGATGTTCTTTGATGGAGCTGCAAATTTCAAAGGAGTGTGCATTGGAGTGGTTTTGGTATCAGAAACAGGTCAACACTACCATGTGTGTGCGAAGCTTAGATTTCCATGCACTAACAACATGGCAGAGTATGAAGCCTGCATACTGGGGCTCAACATAGTAATCAACATGAATATTCAGGAGCTGCTAGTAATCGGTGATTCAGATCTGCTTGTGCACTAGGTACAAGGAGAATGGGCCACCAAGAACTCCAAGATATTGCCATATCTGCACCATGTACAAGAATTGAGAAAGAGGTTCATGAAGATAGAGTTTCGGCATGTTCCCAGAATTTGGAACGTGTTTGCAGACACACTGGCCACTTTATCATCAATGATACAACATCCAGACAAGAATTTCATTGATCCCATCCAGTGAGAATTCATAATCAACCAGCTTACTGCGCTCATGATGAGGAGGAGACGGATGGAAGACCTTGGTTCCACGACATCAGAGAGTGCCTGGCAAAGGGAGAATACCCGGAGCATGCGAACCATACTCAGAAATGCACACTTTGGAGGTTGTCCAATCACTTCTTCCACGGCAAAGGAAACTTGTATGGAAGAACTCCTGAATTGGGGTTGCTAAGGTGTGTCGACGTAAAAGAGGCTTCTAAGCTACTTGAGGAGATACATGCTGGGACCTGCGCCCCGCATATGAATGGTTTTGTCTTGGCCAAGAAGATACTTAGGGCCGGTTATTTTTGGATGACCATGGAGACATATTGTGTCCAGTATGTCCAAAAATGCTACCAATGTCAAGTACATGCCGATATGATAAAAGTGCCGCCAAATGAGCTCAATGCAACAAGCTCCCTTGGTTATTTACCGCCTGGGGAATGGATTTCATATGTCCGATTGAGCCCACTACTTCAAACGGGCACAAGTTTATTCTAGTGGCCATTGACTATTTCACAAAATGGGTAGAGGCTGCATCCTACAAGGCAGTAACTAAGAAAGTTGTGGCAGATTTTGTCCGTGACCGGATTGTTTGCCGGTTTGGAGTACCAGAATCAATCATCACTGGCAATGCCTCCAATCTCAACAATGATCTGATGAAGACCATGTGTGAGACTTCCTCAGATGAGTGGAGCCGTAGAAGCCGCCAACAAGAACATCAAGAAGATACTAAGGAAGATGGTAGAAAACCACAAACAATGGCACGGGAAGTTACCCTTTGCCCTATTGAGATATCGCACTACAGTCTGCACATCAACTGGGGCAACTCCCTACATACTGGTTTATGGTACCGAAGTTGTCATCCTAGCCGAGGTAGAAATTCTTTCTTTAAAGATTATACATGAAGCCGAACTCAGCGATCCAGAATGGATAATGAGTCGCTATGAGCAATTGGCCCTTATAGATGGAAAAAGAATGAACGCAGTATGTCACGGTCAGCTTTATCAGAACAGAATGTCCAGAGCTTTAAACAAAAGGGTCAAACCAAGGCAGTTTGCACCAGGACAGTTGGTACTGAAGAAGATCTTCCTGCATCAAGATGAAACCAAATGGACTCTCCCAACTGGCAAGGTCCCTACATAGTTCACAGGGTGCTAATAAGAGGAGCACTCATACTTGCAGAAATGGATGTAGAAGTCTAGCCAAAACCAATCAATTCATACGTAGTTAAAAGATACTATGCTTAGATATTTCGCATTCACCTGATGTAATTGAACTACGCTTGACCTGATTCCCGTTTAAGAGGGGATACATAGGCAGCCCTGTGTGTTCAGTCATATCTTAATAAAATTTTCATTTCCCCCAGAACCCGAAACTAGGGAAGAATTTTGAGGAGGACCCTCAAAATTCCGGAGCAAGTCCAGCCGACGCCATCGCATGCCAGAAAGCTAGAAAATTGTGAAGAAACTAAGGTAGAATTTTGGGAAGGATTCTAAAAATTCCGAAGAAGGTTCAACACATTTCGTCACTCGCAAACGACCGAAGGATCATCTACCAAACTGGGGCAAAATTTTGAGGAAGACCCTCAAAATTCTAACACAAGAAAGCTGCAATGTCTCTGAAATATGTTACAATCACCAGTTCATCTAAAATTACTTGATATTTCACTATGTTTTCTAAAGTAACTCCATTTTCATCAATAATTGCATATTTTCGAAAACCCTATTTCTATAACAGCCAGGTGTTACCCAGGGAAACTCAAACAAGGCCTCCAGAATGGAGGACAAAGCCAGCAAACGAAGGCAGAACCAACCTCCCTATAACGACCCGGCTGGTCGTTTTTGGAATTTATGCCCCGATCCCCCATTAACCGCTTCCCCTAAGTTCATTTCTACTATTTTGGTTTGCCGGGACGTTCGGTGTTAGGATTCGGAGTGTTTTGGGACACTTAGTCCCTAAATGAGAGCTTAAGTCTGGAAAAGTGGTCCGTAGTCGGAACAGTGTGAAGACGACCTCGGAATGGAAATTCAATGGTCCCGTTAGCTCCGTTAGGTGATTTCGGGGTTGGGAGCGTGTTCGGAATGTATTTTGGAAGTCCGTAGCTCATTTAGGCTTGAAATGCCGAAGTTTGAATTTTTGAAGTTTCCGGTCCGATAGTGAGTTTTTGATCCGAGGGTCGGATTGGAATTCCGGAAGTTGCAGTAGCTCCGTCATGTCATTTGGGATGTGTGTGTAAAATTTTAGGTCATTTGGACGTGTTTTGGTTAGGTTTTTTGTCGAACGCGTATTTTGATAAAAGTTGAAGTTCTTAGGCTCAAATCCTTGTTTAATTCGAGTTTCCGGCGTTGTATTAGGTGGTTTAAGGATTGGTACAAGTTTGAATGAGGTATTAGGTATTATTGGTGCTTTTGGTTTAGGTCCCGGGGGCCTCGGGATGAATTCGGATGGTTGACGGAAAGGTTTTGAAGTTGAAGAGTTGCTGAAGACCTGCTGGTATCTGTCATAACCGCACCTGCGGTTTGGGTTCCACAGGTGCGGAGCCGCAGAAGCGGCCTGACCGTCGCAGGAGCGGAATTGGGCTCCCTCAGCTTGTTCCGCAGGTGCGGAAGATCTACCGCAGATGCGGTTACACACCTGCGAGGCCTCTATCGCAGATGCGGCCCTGGTCCTTGTGAGAAACCGCAGAAGCGGTAAGAGTACGCAGAAGCGGAAACCGCAGGTGCGGTTTAAGACCGCAGAAGCGGAAGCCTGGAATTTAATGAAAACCGCAAAAGCGGTAAATTGGCCGCAGAAGCGGTAAATTGGCCGCAGAAGTGGAAATACCTGTGCAGAAATAGAAATTTCGAGGGTTTGATTTCATAAGTTAGAAAAATCAATTTGAGCTCGGGCAAGGGCGATTTCTAGAGGATTTTGAAGAGGAGATTATTGGGTAACGTTTCTTTAATCCCTTCTAGTTATATTTCATTATTTTGTAGTTAAATCCATCATTAAAATTCGAATTTGGGATCAAATTGGAAGAATTTGGGGTAAAACTTCTTAGGCCAAACTATTGAGTTTTGAGTGGGCATTTGACCTCCGATTTGGGAGATTTTTATATGGTTAGACTCGTGAGAGTACGAGGGTTCAGCAAATGTGAAAATTATTCGATTCTGAGACGTTAGCCTGAGGGGCGTTTTGTTCATTTTACCTATTTTCGCGCCCTAGCTTTAACTTTAATAGTGGAATCAGTTGTTTGCAATATTACTTACGATATGTAATTGAATTGAATAGATTTGGGCTATTTGGAGTCGGATACTCGTGGCAAAGGCGTGATTCCTAGTTGATTATTGAGCCGGTTCGAGGTAAGTGGCTTGTCTAACCTTGTGTGGAGGACTTTTCCCCTTAGGATTGTTACTTGATACTTTGAGTGCCTTGTACGTGAGGTGACGGGCGCGTACTTGAGCCGATTGATGGAAAATCCGATTTTTACTTAAGTTATTGAGATTTGGTTTCTTTCTTACTTGCCTTATTCTACTTGAAATTATAACTTGTGCTAGATTAGGAAAACATGTTTAGTTGACTTGATTGCCAAACTGCTTGAGTTGTNGACCCTCAAAATTCTAACACAAGAAAGCTGCAATGTCTCTGAAATATGTTACAGTCACTAGTTCATCTAAAATTACTTGATACTTCACTATGTTTTCTAAAATAACTTTATTTTCATCAATAATTGCATATTTTCGAAAACTCTACTTCTGTAACAACAAGGTGTTGCCCAGGGAAACTCAAACAAGGCCTCCAAAATGGAGGAGCAAAGCCAGCAGACGAAGGCACAAACCAACCTCCCCTTACAAAACATACAATTTTTTCTTTGAGCGCAAGCACATCTGACATAAAAGTAGCATTCACAAATATATACACGCAGCAAAATCACTATCAATTGGGCCACCGTACACCGAATATATCTCCAGCTAAGAAATATTCTACTCTTATTTGATATATGTTCTTTGCATGGGACTAAGCCCTGTCCCGAATCTTGCATGAGGCTAACCCCTGCCTCCATTTTGCATAAGGCTAAGCTCTGCCTTCCATTTGCATGGGACTAAGCACTATCCGCTCATGACATTTTCACTTTGCCTTTCATGATCGATTCCCATCAATCACCCACCTACGCTGTGATATCCGGATATTTGACCTACAGTAACTTCGTTACACTCCAGACCCATAATCATAACTTCATCCGACATTACCCTTCACAAAAGAACCTCTGCTGAAATTGGCTACCATTCCTATAGCAACTCCATCGACTTCATTCACTGGTGGATCCAGAACAACACATGGCCTGATTCCTATAAAACCAGGGATATGTAGGCAACTCAAAGACCAGGGTTCGGACTATATTTTCCAAAAATGCCAATTCGGTCGAAATTGGCCATCATTTCTTTACCCGAAAACTCTTTCATCCTTCCCGGGTAAAGAGGGGCAGCTGTTGATACCCAATTTTTCCCTATAATACTTTTTAGGTGCATATATACCTTCAAAACTATGCATTAACATCTAAAGTTATTTTTCCATAAATTCTACATTTTTAGATTAATTTATCCTAGTATTTTATTTATATAAATAATTACAAAATTGCATCACAACTGACTTTATAGCATTTCATGACCTAATATTGCTATTTATAGTCATATTTATGTTCATATTATTTCACAAATGGCCATATTTACACTTGTTGGTTACAATTGCAATAGATTTGCAATTATAGCCCATGCACACATTATTGCATTATTTTACCAGAAAATGGTCCATTGTATTTTTTAAAATAGCGAATAATTATTTTAAAACACTACTATGCATGAAAATTATTTTTTTGTTAATTATTTTATGAAATATTTTTTATTCAATTACTTAGGTATATAATAAATAGCCTCTTTAATTTCAGATCTAACCCCTTTTAAACCAGCCCAAAAACCTTTTTTAAACCAGCCCAAAAACCTTTTTTAAACCAGCCCAGAAACACCTCGAAAATTAGCCCAATTCCCTTAAGCCCAAATACACATCTGCCCGACCCAAGACCCCAATTCAATCCTGACCGTTGATCATTCAGATCAACGGTGCACAACCCTGTTTCCTTAATTAAACATAGACCTAACCCCCCCCCCCCCCCCCCAAACCCCTCTCATTCTCTCCCTCACCCGCCGTCATCATCTCCCTCTTCTCTCAAACTCTCTCGACCTAACCCTAATTCTAAGCGCCGTCACCGGCATAAACCTCCACCTTATGAGGCGTCCATGGCTTCTCCGACTAGCCCTGGCCCTCTACACGCCATGGCTCTTTGATTTCTTGCATCCTTGAGGAGTTCTCAAAGAACCTAGCTGGTTCTGGTTTGAAACATTGTTTATTAGCCTGTCTCAGGCCATTTTTTCGACTGTGAGTAAGAACTTCTCTTATTTTGTTACGAATCTATGGGTTCTTGAACTATTCTCTCATCTCTACTACTTTCCTGAAAAAACCTAGTCCGTTACTATAGATCCTTCTCAGATCTGTATAGATCTGGGGTGATTCGAGCGCTACTATGTGTTTTCCTTTAAAAAAATTTGGGTTAATTAACAATTCCGACTTTTATCGCTCTTCCTAAACTAGGGTTCATCCCAAATTATTTTTCAAAGGTCTTTCTGACTTCTAAGTATTTAATCAATTATTCTTTCACCTTCTTGACTGATTTTTGAAAGAGTATTCGAACCCTGGTTGATTCTATGTAATATACTGATTTTTCCAATCTTTGCTTCGATTTTGGGTCTTTCCGTGTAACCAATTGTATTAATTTACTCTGTCTTTTGGACATAAACATTTTCTTTTTCAAATCTAGTATTTTGTGGTTTTTGCCCTAATTAATTTCTGATAGGGTTTGAACCTGCTTTTTCCGACTAAGTTCTATGTTTCTGTGAGGTTTTACTTAGTCTGATTTCTATTTATGGAAGTTGAGTAATTCTTTTCAGAAATCAGTATTCTTTTGAATGTTTTGTTGATTGCTTTTTCTGATTAAGTTCTAGACAGTGGAATTACACTTGCTTTACATTCTGCACTTTGCTTCTCTAACTGGTATGTCTCCAGTTGAATTCTGAAACTCAAACTCTATGTGTTCCATGTTTTGCACTAGTTCGATTTGCTATTTACTTTATCTTCCTGTTTACTGCTTTACTCAGCATCTCTAAAATTTGTCCTCTTTTGTTCAAATGTGCAATCAGTATGTCTCGGCCTTACTTGTATGATTGATACTTAGCCAACATGTTTATTTAGTCTCCGTTTACTCTCTTTAATTGGTGTGATCATGTTGATAACTTAGTTGTCTAATGTACTTGGTTGATCCTAATTAGTATGCACTTTGTCTTCAACATGACTATTTCACTACATTCTATGCCTATGTCTTAGTTGCTTCTTATCATGACTAACTTGTTAAGTCTCTGAACTGGTAGATTCCTGTTTGTTCTGTACAGTTGTTGCTCCATATGCTCCCCCAGACTCTGCTTATGTGTTTGAACTCTCTATGTTCCCAATCCCTTTGACCCCTATTTGTATAGCTGATTGCTGAGTGATTGTAAGTCTGAGTACTCTAAGTTTGTGTGACTGTATGTCTGTTCTTACAGAATTGATTTCAAGACTGTTTTCACCCCTAGCATCTTCCTGAAAGCTGTTTCTATTCCTGAAAATCTTTTAAACTTCTAAAATTGTCTCTACACTGTTTTACTAAGTCTTTCAAAACTATGTCAAGCACTCTCACTTTAATCTTAGACTATTAGGTTCTGCCCCTCTGGTGTGTGTACTGCTTAGGGATCCTTGAGATTCCTCTGAACTATGGCACACCAGGGCTGGCCCTTCCACACTGCACATAACCAGTTCTCTATTTTAAGAAAAGTCTTGGTGTGAGCACTACCCGGGATTCCTAAGAAGCTTAGGAAACTTTGACACACCAGGACACACTATTGGTTGGAGATTCTTGCCATCTGAAACTGTTTTTGAAGGCCTGGCATCCCTAGGTTTACTTTGGGCCTAATTCAGGCTCCCTATAGTATAGTTTACATTTATTTATGTAATTTATTCGATCCTGGTCTCTAATAATATTCTTTGTAAGCAGATATTGGGGTAATTAGTAAAAAGGGGAGGGTTCCTATACGATTTTGTGGGGAAACCAGGTAGAAATCATGTTTTAGGTTTATATATATGTTGATTTGCAGTGGAAATCATGCTTTAGGTTATATTATGTCGATTTGCAATAGAAATCATGCTTTAAGTTTATATTATGCAATAGATATCATGCCTCTGGGTTTGCTATGCCTATTTGTATTAAAAACCATGCCATAAATCTGTGCATTAGATATCCTGCCTTAGGGTAATCATGTTTAGAAAACATGTTATAGGCCCATCATTCTATTATCACGAAAACTCTATTTTTGTACAAGTCATAATCACCGGTAAAATCTGTTGTTAAAGTCACCGCTGTAATCATGCTTAATAAAATGACCATCTCTCTCTGTGCATTAGAAATCTTATCTTAGGACTCTGTTTGCATTTGCTTTAAATCGTATCTATGTTGCTTAAATGAATAATTATTTATAAATAGGTTTAAAAACAGCCCTAACACATAGATATCACGTTCTAGTATAAATATGTATGAAATCAGCTTTTTGTAACATTCAACACCTAGACCGGCATGCCTATAGTGTTTAATAAAGCTCAAGCTATTTGACTAATTCCCAGAATTCTGTTTTAGACAACATTTTTATAGGGGTACAACAGATCCACACCTATGCAAGCCTTAGGTAATTAAGAGTTTCATAAAAACTGCGAAATGTTGTTGTGTTTGTAAAAAATTCCACGTTTAACAAGTTCTACAATCAGTAGGCAAACTGATCAGGTTATATCACTTCGCTTTAAAACAATGCTGCATATCCTGTGCTTGTGATGCTCACCTAGATATCTTGTTCTAGGACCTTATGAAATTCTTTTAAATCTGTTGTTTGAGACATGCTACTTGTTTGTTTATGTGTGGAGGTAAACATGAGCCCCTTAATTCCTTCCCTATTTGACAGTCCTATATGTTATTTGTTGTCGCTTAGATTTTACCTTTTAAACACCTTAGGAGGGTGTAGTACTACCTAAATTTAGAGGTCCTAAACACCTCCAGGACCACAACGAAGGGATGGGTAAAGCACGCATAGAGTTCGTTAATTAAACTTGCGTATATAACCGCTAAGGGGAGGGTAATGGGTAGTAAAAAGGATATGATGAATTGTGCACTAATGCCATGTGTAACCCCTCTATTTGAGGAAGGCTTACCGGGTATTGTACAAATGTGATCCTTTAGTCTAACCAGCTTAGGACTTCCCTTCCTATATTTGGATATGTGTGCTTAGACTACCTATCCGTTAAACTTCCTCTATTTACATATGTGTGCTTAGACTACTTATCCGTCAAACTTCTTTTATTTGCAAACGTGTGCTTAGACTGCTTACCTGTTAAATGACTAATTCACATAACCGATTTCGGCCGGGAACCACCGTTGTGGACCGCGAGGGGTGCCTCACACCTTCCCCTCAAGGTTATTTTGAGCCCTTACCCTAATCTCTGGTAATGCAAACTAGTTATATGAGTTAATTGCTCGAGGTGTCCTAACGCACCTTAATCCGTTAGGTGGGGACTCTCCAAATGCCCGATTCCCAAAAGGAAACGAGTTGTTCCCAATGAATGTCGAAACCCGGACTCCGCGAGGAAAAAAGGGGCGTTATAGCGATCACGAGGGTTATACTGCGATCGCGAAGAAGAGCGAACTTGGCAGATGGTTTAAAATTAGGGACTTAGGCCATTTCTCTCACATTTTCTTTTGGTTGGGCGATTCTTGAAGCTCTTGGAGGGAAGATTTCAATCATCTATGTCAATGTAAGTAATTACTGCACTTTGTGAGTAAATACATGGTTTATATATACATTTAAACGTGGAAATTGTTAGAAATTTGGGATTTTGAAGAAAACCTAGAATTTGGTAATTTTTGAATTTGACCACGAAATTGGACATGGAAATGGGAATAAATTAAATATTTGAGTTCATGGTGTTATGGGTAAAGTTTATCTTCGAAAATTTTTGGAATCCGGGCACGTGGGCTCGAGGGTGATTTTATCGACTTTTTAAGCGGAGTTGGAAATTTTATAAATTAACTTATTATGAGTATTAGAGTATATATTTATGGATTTGCACATTGATTGACTAGTTGTGGAACGACGAGCATCGGTTTGAGGTGTTAGAGTGGCGTTGGAGCCGGTTATGGAACTTCGGAGCAAGGTAAGTCTCATGTCTAAGTCTGTAAGGGGGAAACTACCTCCCTTAGGTGATGTAATTTGCTATATGGTACAAGTTGTGGGTGCTACGTACCCACGAGGTGACGAGAGTCCGTACGTAGCTAAAAGCATGTTTATGTCTGGATAGACTTCGGATTTTATCATGCAATATTTGAATTACTTGAACTTATTATGCTGGCATAGTTAATCGAAATTATAATTGAACTTGAGTTAGAAATTACATATATCGTAGGCCAAGCCTTATCACGTTGAGTTGTAGCAGAATAATTGAGAAATGGTAAAGACTATAATCATATTGTGCTTATGTATTGTATTGTAAGCACGTGTACCGTAATTCGATAATTCCCTTCCTTTTCTTGTGGATCGGGCCGAACGCCTCGAAAATATATAGATGCATCTATGGATCGTGCCGCACGTCCCTCGGCAGTATACATGTTATTCTAGATCGGGCCGAACGATCTCAGCAGAATCGTTCATTACATCGCTAGTAGTCCGAATATTCATGAGCTAATCTTCCCACTGATGCGCGACACTTTATGGTATCCCTGATTTATTTGGTGATGACACTGAGCATTTTCTGAGATATCAAGGTAGAATGCAAGATCGAGGAATTTCTGCTTTAAAAGGAAATAATTGGAAGATTATAAATTTTACAGATTTATCCCACTATTGATCTGCACTTCATATCTGTTATGAATTATTATATTATTTTATTGAATGTCTAGTAAGTGTCGATGTCGACCCCTCGTCACTACTTCTCCGGGGTTAGGCTGGATACTTACTGGGTACGCATTGATTTACGTACTCATGTTGTACTTCTGCACTAAATGTGCCGGATCTGACAAGTCATTTGGTGATCATCTTGGTGCGTTGGTGCACCTGTTGAGGAGACTTTACGTGAGCTGCAATTCAGACTACGCATAGCAGCCCACCGGGTCCCCATTGCACTATCTATTTATCGTGTCTTATTTACATTCTGGACAGATGTTGTATTACTATCATACTCCTTAGAAAATGCTCATGCACTTGTGACACCGGGTTTTGGGAGTTCTTACGGGTTGTTCGTTATTGAAATCATGCATTTATTATATTATTTTTACCCTCGAAATTTTATTTCACACCATTAAATTAATGAAGATTTTGTGATTTCGGAAGTAATAAAATGAGTAAAGAAATTGATAAATCGATGTTGGCTTGCCTAACGGCGGCGTTAAGCGCCATTACGGCCTATAATGAATTTTGGATCGTGACAGTTATTTTGCCAATACAATTGAAAAGGCAGTCAAACTTTAATAGCAGACTCAAAAAGTGACTGTTTACCAGTATTACACAATTTTTTTTAACTAGGACCGCAGAAAATCAGCATCTTTACTACATTACTTCTTGATAAAAATGTCTTACCGTTATAGGAATTATTTTTAATTTTTGAATCCGTGGACGAGAAATTGACTCAAATCATAGATTGAATTTTTTAAAATGAGATGCCAGCTCAGGAAAAACATGAATAGAATCTTTAGGTAGGGCTGCTTATCGGGGGATTGGGCGATTATTTACTCTTAACGGTATTGCTTATCGGTTATCGGCTTTTTAATGTATTAATCCGCTAGCCACCCGAAAAGATATTGGGCGGATTGGTATTGGTTTAGCTCTTATCGGGCGGTTTATCGATTTAATTCAATCTATATTGCGTGCATTAATTGTTTGCTAAGATCCTAGCATACAAATTAAGAAATCAAAATTTTATGTCCAATCACCTCATTCGTGAACTTCCGGTGACATAGCTAAGGCATGAGTACATGCTAAAGAATGCGTTCATGCAGTTGGATTGAGCCACTGGCCCTGTTGAAATCATGCTCACTACTGCAACTAAAGCCATGCAAATTTTGATCCCTCTCGATCCCATCTTTTTCTCTTGTGAAAGAAATGTTTATAACCAATTTTTCCGCACAACAACTAAGGGAAAACAAAGAAAAAAATAGACTAGCTGCTTTGCTTCGTTGGAGGAGTGGGGAGTTGGAGATTTATACATTTTGCTAGGGGGTGATTATTTGTCTTCTGATTATAGAAGGGAATACATTGGTTAACTAATAAAGATTCATGAGCTAAGATTTCCAATAACGTGTCATTAAGTCGGTGTCATTAATCTGTATAGCATAAGCATTGGTTGATGACCTAACTCCTAGTAATAGAGTAGATAACTTTGTAGACTTTGATGGATTATTCAGAAATAAATTTTATATATATAATCCGCCCCCAAATCGATAAGCCGTTAATAAAAGAATTTCAATCCGTTCTCCGTCCGTTAAACCGTTAACCCGATACCAATAAACAATTAAACTTTAATTTTGGTTCGGTTTTCGGTTTCGGATCGGTTTTGAACACCCCTATCTTTAGGTTGCATATTTAAATCGCATAATACTATAGATCCATAATACACTGCTTTGTTGGTGCCGCTCAAATAATAATCCAACCAAAATTATATTCAATTTTAAAAAAATAGATCGATTTCAGCATTAATTCTTACGAGCATCTTTTAATAATAATGGATCTGAATTCAATCAAGTCAACATTTTTAATTAAGGCTCCCAGTTTCCCCATGTATATTTTATCACAAAAGCACTGACTTGACTTGATCACAAAAGTTATTTTTATATACAGGTATTTATTTACATCATTCTATACTTAATAAAAAACATATCGTTGACGTCACATGTTTTACGTCAAAAGTTTATATTCCAAAATCTTAAGTAGGCCTTTGGATATAAAATTATAATTTTTGAAAAAAATCGTATTTGAAGTTATGTTGAAAAATAGTATTTAGAATTTGAAATTGTGTTTGAACATGCATTTCATTTGAAAAAAAAATTGCGGTTTTGAGTTTTTTTGAAAATTTTGAAATTTGGAAAACTCATTTTCGAATTTTTTCCAAAAACTTGTAAAATTTAGGGACAAACACATTTTTGAAAAAACAAAACTTGAAACAAAGGAAAAAGAATTTATGAACAAACGGGGCTAACTCATTTTTAATAGTTGCGCTTTGTGAAGTTGTAACGACCCGACCGGTCGTTTCATGAGTTAACGCTCCGTTTCCCCCATTTTAGCTCCTTTATATGTCGATCGGCTGTAATTCATCGCATCGTGTTGGTTAGTTTGGGTTCGGAGTGATTTTGTGGAGAAATGAGACACTTAGTCTCTTAAGTTGGCCATTTAGTTGGAAAAGTCAACCGGAAGTTGACTTGTGAGTAAACGATCTCGGAATTTAGTTTTTATGATTCGGATAGCTTCGTTAGGTGATTTGCGACTTAGGAGCATGATCGGAATATATTTTGGAGGTCCGGAGTAGATTTAGGCTTTAATTGGCGAAATTGGAATTTTGGCGTTTTCCGGTTGATAGCGGAGATTTTTATATAGGGGTCGGAATGGAATTCAAGAAAGTTGTAGTAGGTCCGTTGTGTC
This sequence comes from Nicotiana attenuata, assembly GCF_001879085.1. Lineage (NCBI taxonomy): Eukaryota > Viridiplantae > Streptophyta > Magnoliopsida > Solanales > Solanaceae > Nicotiana > Nicotiana attenuata. Next base: position 1,618,198 of record NC_031997.1, on the reverse strand, counting down.
ATTTGTGACGTGTGTGCAATATTTCAGGTCATTCGGACGAGGTTTGATAGACTTTTTGATCGAAAGCGGAATTCGGATGTTTTGGGATCCTTAGGCTTGAATCCGAGGGTGATTTGGTGTTCCAACATTGTTTTGAGTGTTCCGAGAGTTGGTACAAGTTTGAATAGTGTTATGTGACCTCTTGGCGTGTTTGGTTGAGGTCCCGAGGGAATCAGGATGGATTTGGATGGTTGACGGAGAGTTTGGATTTTTGGAGTGTGCTGCAGATTTTTCTGCTTCTGATATTTCCACACCTGCGGATTGGGGACCGCATGTGCGATGCCACATATGCATAGGAGTGGCCGCAGAAGCGAATTTGGGTCATTTGGAGTTTGGCCGCAGATGCGTCATATTGGGCGCATATGCGGGACCGCAGGTGCGGTTCCTGGACGCAGATGCGGCCTTGGGAGATTTAATGAAAACCGCAGATGCGGTTGGCTAGACCGTAGAAGCGGTAAAAGGGTCGCAGGTGCGGAATCCCTGGATCAGAGAGTATATAAGTTCCCCTTCGCGAAATTTGGGTTGTTTTCTACCATTTTTATCCAGAATTAAAGCTTTTTGGGAGATTTTGAAGAAGGAATTCAAGGGGACTTCGTGGAGGTAAGATTTTCGGAAAAAGAACTCGTTCTATGATGATTTTTAACTGTTTAAGCATGAAGTTTATGAGATTTAAGGGAGAAAAATTGGGGGTTTAGGGTTTGAAATTGGAGACTTCGATTTAGGGATTTGAGGGGTCCTTTATGGTCGAATTTTGATGTATTTGGTATGTATGAACTCGTGAGAGTGTAAGGATTCTATTGGTGTGATTTTTATCGGATTCTGAGACATGGGCCCGGGGGTCGTGTTTGGCCAATTTTGGGATTCTTGGTGTATATTGGTTATTTTCGAGTGGGCTTTGTTCCCTTAGCATATTATGATGGTATGAATCTGTTTTTGGTTAGATTTGGAGCATTCGGAGGCCGAGTCGAGAGGCAAAGGCATCGCGGGCTAGAGTTTGGACCGGATTGAGGTAATTAATTATTGTAAATTTTGTCCTGAGGGTATGAAACCCCAGATTTCACACCGTTGTGCTATATTGAGGTGACACACATAATGACGAGCGTAGGGTCCTGCACCGTTGGGGATTGTGACTAGTCCGTCCTGTATGACTGTTAAGTCCCGTAATTGATTGAAAACTGTTTGATATCATTTTATTTTGGAAAGTATTACCATGTTTGGGCTGAATGCCATATTTGGGCCTCGTGCCAACTGTTTGGACCTTAAGGGGCTTTTTACTACCATTCCTCACTGTTTTTACTTCATATTTATACTCAGTCATGCTGTATTCTACTGTTTTCATAACTTAGCCGTATTTACTCCGTTTTGGTAATAAATGATATTTTGGGCTGAGCATGCGAATCTGTTGATTCTGGTACTAAACTTTTGTTCTTCTATTCTCTCACAGATGGTGAGGACACGTGCTACCGGCCAGGATCGACGACCACCAGTACCACCAGCTGTGGCCACCAGAGGCCGAGGATGTGGTTGAGGCCGTGGTAGGGGCATGGGTGTAGCCCGCACAGCAGCTAGGGCAGCACCTGCATATCCACCAGCCGCCCAGTTCATGATCAGGTCCCAGTTGCGGATGCTTCAGAAGCAGCAGCTCAGGCACCGGCTGTGACTATTGTGATTCCAGGCCTTCAGGAAACCCTAGACAAGATTCTATCAGTGTGCACTGGCCTAGCTCAGGCGGTCTCAGTCACTACAGCCGCAACTACTTCTCAAGCCGGGGGAGGCACTCAGACTCTTGCCGCTCACACACCTGAGAGGTCGTGCAGGGACTTCAGACACCAGGGGCACATGCAGCCCAGCCGGTTTCAGTTTCTCAGGACTATGTACCTCTTGTTATGCCAGAGGACGAGCAACGCAGATTGGAGAGGTTTGGTAGACTCCAGCCTCTGACTTTCAGTGGTGCAGAGGGCGAGGATGCCTAGGGTTTCTTGGACAAGTGTCAGAGGATGCTTCGGACCGCGGGTATTTTGGAGACCATGGTCTTGTTCACTACTTTCTAGTTCTCAAGGGTTGCACTTAGATGGTAGGAGGCTTACGAGAGGCGTAGGACGGTTGACGCAGTGCCTCTTTCTTGGCAGCAGTTCTCCATTCTCTTCCTGAAGAAGTTTGTACCCGAGTCTCGTCGAGAGGAGCTGCGCAGGCAGTTCGAGCAGCTTCGTCAGGGTGACAGATCTATTACACTGTGTGAGATGCGGTTCTCTGAGCTGGCTCGTCATGCGCTTTGGTTGGTTCCCATAGATCGAGAGAGGATCAGGAGGTTTATAGATGGCCTCGGTTTTCAGCTTCGGTTGCTTATGACCAGAGACAGAGTATGTGGTGCTACTTTTGATGAGGTTGTTGACATAGCTCGACAGATTGAGATGGTTCGTGGTCAGGACATGATTGAGAGGGAGGCTAAGAGGCCTCGTGGTCAGGGTGGATTCAGTGGTACTCCTCATGGGGGTCAGTTTCAGCACGGTAGAGGCCGTTCATTCAGGCATGCTCGGTCAGCTCGCCTAGGTTATCGCGGGGCATCACTCAGTGCCCTTCCAGCCTAGAGTTTGTCCCATCCTCCATCAGTTCAGGGCTCCTCTATGCCAGGCTCTTCTGCTAGTCATCCTGGTGCTAAGGGTTCCCTTTAGTCCCCGTCATAAGCACCAGGGGGTTGTTATGAGTGTGTTGAGTTGGGGAAAATATGGAGGCAGTGTCCTCGTCGTCTTGGGGGTTCATCTCAGCAGAGGAGTCAACCATCGACTTCAATACCAGTTGCTTCACTGCCCACCCAGCCAGCTAGGGGCGGAGGACAGTCAGCTAGGGGTCGCTCAAGAGGGGGAGGTCGATCAGGTGGTGGTCAGGCCCGTTTCAATACACTCCCAGCTAGACGCGATGCTATTGCTTTAGATGCTGTCATTACAGGTATTGTCTCAGTTTGCCGCAAAGATGCCTCTGTGTTATTTGATCCTAGTTCCACTTTTCATATGTGTCATCATATTTTGCTCGTTATTTGGATACGCCCTGTGAGTATCTTGTTTCATCTGTTCATGTATCTACTCCGGTGGGTGATATTATTGTTGTAGACCGCGTATATCGGTCGTGTGTGGTGACTATTGGGTGTTTGGAGACCCAAGTGGACCTTTTGTTGCTTTGTATGGTTGACTTTGATGTGATATTGGGCATGGATTAGTTATCTCCATGTCGTGCTATTTTGTACTGTCATGCTAAGGCAGTGACGGTGGCTGTGCCGGTGTTCCACGATGTAGTGGCGAGGTTCGACTGATTTTGTTCCCAGTAGGGTGATCTCATTTCTGAAGGCCCAGCTGATGGTTGGGAAAGGTTGTCTTTCATACTTAGCTTTCGTGAGGGATGTCAATGCAAAGGCTCCTAGTATTGATTCTGTTCCAGTACTGAGGGATTTTCCCGATGTGTTTCCTGCAGACCTGCCGGGCATGCCTATAGACAGGGATATTAATTTTGGTATTAATCTGGTGCCGGGCACTCAGCCTACCATATCGTATGGAACCAGCTGAGTTGAAGGAGAAGCTTCAGGAACTCCTTGATAAAGGGTTTATTCGGCCTAGTGTGTCGCCTTGGGGTGCGCCTGTTCTATTTGTGAAGAAGAAGGATGGCACGGTGAGGATGTGCATTGATTACAGGCAGTTGAACAAAGTTACAATCAAGAACAAGTACACATTGCCTCGTATCGATGATTTATTTGACCAGCTTCAGGGAGCGAGAGTGTTCTCCAAGATTGATCTCCGTTCAGGTTATCAACAGTTGAAGATCAGGGACTCGAGTATTATTAAGACAAATTTCAGGACGCTATATAGTCATTATGAGTTCCTGGTGATGTCTTTTGTGGTGACTAATGCCCCAACATCGTTCATGCATTTGATGAATAGCGTGTTTCGGCCCTATCTCGACTCGTTCGTGATTGTTTTCATTGATGATATTTTGGTGTACTCACGTAGTCAGGAGGAGCACCCAGAGCATTTGAGAGTTGTGTTGCAGAGATTGATGGAGGAAAAGCTTTATGCAAAGTTCTCCAAATGTGAGTTTTGGCTCAGCTCAATGGCTTTCTTGGGGCACGTGGTGTCTAGTGAGGGTATTCAGGTTGATCCGAAAAAGATAGAGGTGGTTCAGAGTTGGCCCAAACCGTCCTCAGCCATAGAGATTCGCAACTTTCTTTGTTTGGCGGGCTATTACCGTCGCTTCGTTCAGGGATTTTCATCTATAGCATCACCCTTGACCAAGTTGACTCAAAAGGGTGCTCCATTCATGTGGTCAGATGAGTGTGAGGCGAGCTTTCAGAAGCTCAAGACTGCCTTAACCATAGCTCCAGTGTTAGTTTTGTCATCAGCTTCAGGTTCATATACGGTGTATTGTGATGCATCTAGAGTTGGTATTGGGTGTGTGTTGATGCCGGAGGGTAGAGTGATTGCTTATGCTTCTCGTCAGTTGAAGCCCCATGAGAAGAACTACCCTGTTCATGATTTGGAGTTGGCTGCCATTGTTCATGCATTGATGATTTAGAGGCATTATTTGTATGGTGTGTCTTGTGAGGTGTTTATTGATAATCGTAGCCTCCAGCACTTGTTCAAACAGAAGGATCTCAATTTGAGGTAGCGGAGATGGTTGGAGTTTCTAAAGGACTATGATATTACTATTTTGTACCATTCGGGGAAGGCCAATGTGGTGGCTGATGCCTTGAGTAGGAAGGCGGTGAGTATGGGCAGCTTGGCATATATTCCTGTTAGGGAGAGACCTCTTGTAGTTGATGTTCAGGCCTTGGCCAATCGGTTTGGGAGGTTGGATATTTCGGAGCCCAGTTGGGTGTTAGCTTGTGTGGTTTCTCGGTCTTCCTTGTATGATCGCATCAGAGAGTGCCAGTATTATGATCCTCATTTGCTTGTCCTTAAGGACATGGTTCAGCACGACGATGCCATAGATGTGACTATTGGTGATGATGGGGTATTGAGGATGCATGTCCGGTTATGTGTGCCCAATGTGGATGGGCTTCGGGAGTTGATCTTAGAGGAGGCCCATAACTCTCGGTATTCCATCCATCCGGGTGTCGCGAAGATGTTTCAGGATCTGGGACAGCACTATTGGTGGAGAAGAATGAAGAAGGATATTGTGGGATTTGTAGCTCGGTGTCTCAATTGTCAGCAGGTGAAATGTGAGCATCAGAGACAGGGTGGCTTGCTTCAGCAGATGGATATTCTAGAGTGGAAGTGGGAGCGTATCACCATGGACATTTTAGTAGGGCTCCCACAAACTTTGAAGAAGTTCGATGCTATTTGGGTGATTGTGGATCGGCTGACCAAGTCCGCGCACTTCATTACTATGTGAACTACCTATTCTTTAGAGCGATGTCAGAGTTCTATATCTGAGAGATTGTTCGTTTGCATGGTGTCCTAGTTTCCATCATTTCAGATAGAGGTACTCCGTTTACTTTGCAGTTTTGGAGAGCCGTGCAGAGAGAGTTGGGTACTCAAGTGTTGATACCCAATTTTTCCCTCATATATTTCAAATTTTGCATAAATAATTTTAAAATATTGTACATGCATTTACAAACATGTACAAGTGTTTTACAATTTTTCTACAATTTTTAAAGGTCCCAATTCCATTTATTTCGACATTTTTAATTACATAAATGTTCAAAACTATCTCTCCCATTATTTTATGATAATTTAATCATCTAAATTCATCATTTATGTTCATAGGAGCGTTCAAATATTTTAATTGTATTTTTAAGACTATAATTGCATATTTTGCAAAAATAGCCCTTACATATGCATGACTACATTATCTATACAGAAAATGACTTTTATATTTTTGAAACATTAAATAACTATTTTAAATCACCTTCATGCATAAAAATTATTTATCTTTTAATTAGATATTTTTAAATTATTTTATTTACTAAAAATAAGCATTTAACAAATAGCCCCTAATTTACACCCTAAATCGGACCCCCCTAATCCCATTTATTAAACCCAAGCCCAGTTTAAAACAACCCTAACCTAATTAAACCTAACCCGACCCAAACCCCTTTGTAATCTTGGCCGTTGATCTCTGAGATCTATGGCCCTTATTTTTTCTTACCATATTAATCCCAAACGACCCCCTAACCCCCCTTTATTCTTTCATTTCCGCCGCCTTCGTTTCCTAACCTCTTCAACTCTCTCTCAATTCACCCCTTACCCTAATCGCCGTCACCGGTGGAGACCTCCTTTCCATGGTGTTTTTGTGCATTCTCCGACCACCACCGGTCTCCTATACTCTCTGGCTGCTTGATTTCATTAGTCCTTGAGAAGATCTCAAGGAAATCCAACCTATTCTGGCTTGAAAGTTGTTTACCGGCCTGTCTCAGGCCATTTTCGTTTATCAGTTTGTGTAACGACCCGACTGATCGTTTTGAGCAATTTTGTCCGGTTCGGCAGTTTGAGGTCACGAGTAGCTTCATATTATGTGAATCGACTTGCGTGCGCAGTCCGGGCGTGAAACCGGAAAGCTTTTATGTGAAAATATGAAAAATATAGAAATTTCAAGAGTTAAAATTTTGTTTTTAGTTGACTTTTGGTCAACATTTTTGGTAAACGGACCCGGATCTATGTTCTGACGATCCCGGGAGGTCCGCGGTAAAATATGCGACTTGGGCATATGCCCGGAATTGATTTCCGAGGTCCCTAGCCTTAGAAAACAATTTTTGAAGAAAATTGTTGTGCTAGTTTTAAAGGAAATAAAAAATGAATTAATATTTCAACTCTTTGGTATCGGGCCCGTATTTTGGTCCAGGAGCCTTGTACAAGTTTGTTATGATATTTAAGTCCTATCTGTGAAATTTGGTGAGAATCGGAATTGATTTGACGTGATTTGGACGTCCGGTTGAAAAGTAAGTAAATCATGAGTTTTGAGGTTAAATTCATAGTTTTTGATGTTATTTTGATGATTTGATTGCACGAGCAAGTCCGTATGATGTATTTAGACTTGCATGCATGTTTGGTTTGGAGCCCCGAGGGCTTGGGTGAGTTTCGGATAGGTTTAGGCTATGTTGCGCTTGTTTTTAGATGCTTCATCGTCGTTTCTTCAATCAAAAATGATACCACATTGTGCAAATGAGATCCAAATTCAGTTTTCATTGAACCATTAGACCCGTATCAAAATTACGGAGCCATAGGAAAAAGAATCATCAAATTTGGACATCGTATGAGGAAGTTATGCTTATTTTCATGTCGAGAAAAAATTGCTGGTTTCTGGTGTGGTCACAAATGCGAACTTTTTCAATGCAATTGCGATGCCCAGTTCGAAAATGCAAACTTTTTGTCGCAAATGCGACTTCTGCCAGCCCTTCCTTGTTCGCAAATTGCGAGGGTTCGCAATTGCGAACCCTGGGTTGCAAATGCAACGTCTGAGGCCTGTGAAGTGAGATTTTTGACGAGATTTTTACCCATTTTTCAATTTTCTCAAACCCTAAACCTCCATAGGCGATTTTCCAAAGATCCAAACTTCTACAAATCTTTGGGTAAGTGTCTTTAATCAATTTCCAACTATATTTTTTTTTATTATATCTTAGATTTAACATCAAATTCACGAGAATCTAAAGGAACATTTGGGGAAAGTTGTGAAATCTTTCAAAAATGTAAAATGATGATTTGAATGACCAAATAGTATTGAAATTAGATAATTTTTGTATGGGTGAACTCGTAGCAGAATGGGTGTTCAATTTTTATAAATTTTGTGGGGTTCCGAGGTGCGGGCCCGGGGAGTTGACTTTTGTTGACTTTTTGCAAATTATATAAGAATCATAGTTTTATCAATTGAAATTGTTTTCTGTTGCATTGGTTGATGTATTCAAGTCGTTTTTCGGCTAGATTGAGCCGAGCGTTGATAAATCAGTAAAGGAAAAGCTAAATTGAGCATTGAATTGGCCGGATTGAGGTAAGTATCTTGCCTAACCTTGTGTGGGAGACATCCCCTTAGGGTTTAAATCTTCTATGCTAATTGTAGTCCGTGCACGCGAGGTGACGAGTGTGTGCTCGGACTTAATTGTGGGAAATTTGCCTATAAGGTTCTTAGGTCCTTATGTTCATTATGTGCATAGTATTCCGTCATGCTTGAGTTTCCTAATGATGCTGCAGGCTCTCTTTTAATTCTTACGTGTTACTTGACCCCTAATTGCCTTATTTGAAGTGATTGCCTTCCTCGTTGTTTTGATAATTCTTGATTGTGAGTTCCCCTATGACTTCGTGCAAATATGTTACATGTCCATTTGTTGTGGTTACCGGTGTAATTATCATGTGCTTATTATGTCTTGTTGCTTTGTTAAGGTTAGTGTGCTTCTTTGTTTTCTTTTCGTGATCCTTATTATGTACTATTCATGCTTGACTTGATGAGTATTCATGTTGGACCAGGCTTATGGTAATTCCTTGGTATTTGACCGTTTTGAGTATTGACTCAAGTTGGGATTCATTTTGTTAAGTTAATTGTTGGAACGAGATTGGTTATTGTTGATTCCCTTGATGAGATGTATTGTTTATGATATTGTTTCCCTTGCCGGGATGTTATTGTTTATGATATTGTTTCCCTTGCCGGAATATTGTTGTTATACTATTGTTCCCTTGCCGGGATTCTTTTGTGATTGGTGTTGATTTGTATATGGGATCGGGTTGCACGCCGCAACAATAATATATGGTATCGGGTTGCACGCTGCAACAAGGAGTAATAAGGGTGGACAGGTGGGGTCGGGTTGCACGCCGTAACATCATTATATGATTTGGATCAGGTTGCACGCCGCAACAATATTATATGATTTGGATTGGGTTGCACGCTGCAACATCATTATATGATTTGGATTGGGTTGCACGCCGCAACAGTATTATATGATTGGGATCAGGTTGCACGCCGCAACAAGAAAGAATAAAAGTGAATATTGATTCTTATGGTGAGAACGAGAGTAAAAGCATGGGAGATAAAGAACGAAGGGTGATTCCATACACTTTCTATTTGCTGTATTTATTTGTTGTTATCAATTCAAGTGTTTTAACTCTTTAGATTCCTTTACTGCTGTGATCCTTTGTGTTGGAATTCTTAGTATTTTCAATACCTCGCCGTATTTATATATAGATATTTCAATACTTCAAATTTCAAAATTTGTCACATTTTTTATTCAATTAGTTACTCAATTAAATTCCCTTAAACCGTCGGAAGTTGTAATTTACTTAAAAAGGAATTTCTACTAAGTTAATTTATTAAATCCCATGTTAAAGGTAATAATTCATTCGATGTTGTATTTTAAATTGAAAATGGTACTTTCTTTATTCAAATGATTTCTAAAAATACCTTCATCTTTTCTTGCTGAGTTCCTAATTGGTTTAGAAGATGTACTTACTTTATGTTATGTAAATGAGACTCTTGGAGCATCTTAATTGCATTAGTTATGGGTCTTATGTACTGAGTAACATGAGAACGTTGTTGTACAAAGTGGGATGAAATATGTGCGCACAAGGTGCCGGGTGTGCTAAAGGTTTGGAAGTTGAGGTTATGATATGAGACATCAAGTTCTGAGATGGCTGGGGTTGTGCACCAGAAACGATATGATTGATTGAGTTGACATTGTCTTTCTTAATTGAGTTCATTCTACTTCTCTGTGTTCCAGCTATGTTTGTGTTGATTTATTTGGTTATCTTTCGTTTCAATCTGAGTTTCCTTTTGTTATTTCAACTGTTTGTAGATTGATTTATCCCTGTTGTTGATATAATTTCATTACCTTCAATCCGAGGTGTCTTGACTGTTCCTCGTCACTACCCCATCGAGGTTAGTCTTGATACTTACTGGGCACTGCTGTGGTGTGCTTATAGTACACTTCTACACATTTTTGTGCACAGATGCAGGTATTTGATCGGTAGTAGCTGTGCAGCGTTCGCAGGCCTCGGAGTCACCTTCACTTGTACATACTTCCATTTGTTCCTTTTGTTTTGGAACATTGATGTATTTATTTTGTATAACTACTCTTTGAAAGGCTTCTGACTTGTACCACCAGTTTTGGGAATTGTAATTTGTTAAGAGTTATTTAATTAAAGATAGCAAATATAACTGTTATGTTAGTTAATGTAAGGCTTACCTAGTTTAGAGACTAGGTTCCATCACGACTCATTTGGAGGGCTTTTGGGTCGTGACAAATTGGTATCGGAGCTCTAGGTTCATAGGTGCTAGGAGTCATAAGCAGGTTTAGTAGAGTCTTGCGGATCGGTACGGAGACGTCTGTACATATCTTCGAGAGGCTGCAGAACTATTAGGAAATTCCACTTCTTTCATTCCTTATCTTGCGATATTGATTCAGCTCGAAGTATATAGCTTATGTTCCTTTACATCCACTCGTGTGTAATATTATGCTCTCGGTGTCCGCTATTCGCCAGTAGTTCGTGATGGTACAGACATGCTACGAAAGAGTCAAAGATGATTAGGAATCGCCTCGACGTGTTGTCCGGACTAAAAATACAGAGGCATTGAGAGACTATTCAGTTGTTCTTATGGAGGTGCGGCGGTTTCCGGCATCTGATTGATGAGTGCAAGCTTGGGAAGGTTTACTTGGTTGACTAGTCGTCCCGATTGTGGCAAGGCCACAAAGTGGGTGTTGATTGGGAATAGTTGGTGGTATTGAAGTACATTGTGATTTGTGTTGTACAAGATTTGAAGGTTAGTTTTGCAGATCATCAGACGTTGTTTTCTCATGGTTTTTCTCCAAGTGAAGGAGTTCAATAGCGACATTCAGATTGCAGAGTTAGATTTATATCAGATTTGGCCTGAGGTATGTGTATATGTGGTATTAGTGGGTTCCCGAATTTGTGTATGACCAAGGTTTGAGATCTTGCACGGGATGATGTTGGGGCTTACAGTGTTACCGTGTCATTAATGGATCTACATATCAGCATCAAGGGGAGTCGGAGGAACAACTTCTGATTCCCCAGAAGGTCTGTTCACCGTAGGTGCCGTGGTTGCGGCAGGACGATATGCTTCAGAGAAAATGCAGTGGTTTATAAGCTTCTGGGCTATGTTGTTCGTGTTAGGATCACCTGTATTTGGGACTTTGATTGGGATTATTGCATATCGACTATCCGAAGAAATGGGTCAGCTCCGTGGTGTTGGGTCAGCATAGCGATAAAGTAATTGGTCCTTGAATATTCTCTAGTGGCATTTGTGGCAACACTCTTGGATTGGACAGTTTGTGTGACTCGATTGAGTTAGGGAGGTGCAGTCCTGATGGCTTAGTTGCGAGCGGGAGGATCTCAGAGAGTTCTCGGTGGTTTGGCAACGGCTTGGGTTGGCTGTCTACTATGAGCGTAAGGAATATGTGGTACTTTGCGGTTTTCTCCTGGATCAGCATTTGGAATTTATAGAGTGTGGCGTTGTTGGCTATCATATGTGAGGAGTTTGCATTTTTGGAAAGGACCTTGAGTGTTGGTTTGCGGGTGGGTGGCTAGTATCACGGTGATTACTGGGTTTTGAGGTTTTCGTGGTTCATGTTTTGTTAGGCGGCCAGAAATCCTATATGGGTGCTTCAGCAGAATGATAGGATGTGGGTGATATATCAGCCAATCAATTTGCGTAGTTGAGTTGGGTACGGAAATCTTGGTGTTCCCGAGGTTTGGGGCTAGATGCCCTCATATGGGGACTATTTCCATTTGCGGGTTGTGAAGAAAAGTTGAGAATTGTTAATTAGTAGCATGAATTATCGATAGGTTGCTGTGGATCTTTTTGAAGAATATTTATCTAATTGGGAAGGATCAGGATTTGGTTGTGGGCCATTTGGAGGATCAGCAAGAATATGTATGTCGTGTCAGATCAACTTTGTGTGCCTCCGTGAGATTGTCATTTTGGTTATGTGATCAGGTAGAAGGGATATTATTTGTGCCCCTAGCCTATGTTATGTGCTACTCTTTTATGTTGTGTTAGGCGGTGAGGTTGTATGATTAAACCCCACGCATGTTTTAACTCTGTTCAAGGCTTATGGTGAGGCGGGCGAGATAGCCCTCGTGATGTTGATTTGCTCATTGCACCTTATATGTGCTTGCTTCTCTCATATTTTATTACTTCTATTCATTGTTCCCACAGTTTTACTTGTGTACTCTATTGTGACTTATATCAATATTTATGTGATCAGTGGACTCGAGCATTTTGGCTTGATGATTATTTGGGAGCGGGCTGCGTGCAACATCGGATGTTATGTGGGGTACCTTTTCATTGTGTTTATTTGGTGTTGTGTTTTCCCTTTGTGGGACGATTAGATGAAAGACTATACTTTTGGTGTCACACATGTTGTACTTGTTAGATAATTCTTATACTTGGCTTTCCTTTATTTGTGCTGCATAATTTAGTTACTGCTGGTTTGGTGTACGAACTGTGTAGTGTTAGAATCCGTGTGGTTCTGTTGTGAGTTGTTAGTTGGGCTGCTTGTACTGGCTGAGATGAGGTTCGTAGACCTGAGATTTGTACTATGGTATTAGGGGTGGGGAATGCTTGGATGTATGTGCTTGTTTCTGCTAAGAGTTGGGTAATGGCCCTTGGCGGGCGAGAGAGTTTCTTGACTTGTTGGCAGTGTTGTTGAGGTCCGAAACAAGGTTATATTCAATGTGAGGTGTATTGCCGGCATCGGGGATGTTATTTGAACAGCTATGGTGGTCAGAGGTTATTGCTTCGGGCATTTGAGTTGTGTGGAACAACATGTGATTGTATTATGGATTGGAATTTCTGCTCGATTCAGCTTGTTCAGGTTCATGCAGTGTGATGATATGGGATTCGGGTCCTATGATTTCAGACGTTGAGGTTTCGGTTCTGTCCTAAGGTTATGGACTAAGGATGAGGTGAGACCATAAGTTAAGTTGCATTGTCAGTCCTACATAGGTTTGGGTGATGGGGAATCGCCCCGATTGTATGTATGATGAGCTTATGCAGTGGTTCAGTGGCTTTGGAACGACTTTGGGCACGTTCGAGGACGAACATATGTTTAAGTGGAGGAGTATGTAACGACCCGACTGGTCGTGTTGAGCAATTTCGTCCGGTTCAGCAGTTTAAGGTCACGAGTAGCTTCATATTATGTGTACCGACTTGCGTGCACAGTCCGGGCGTGAAACCAGAAAGCTTTTATGTGAAAATACAAAAAATATAGAAATTTCTAGAGTTAAAAATTAGTTTTTAGTTGACTTTGGTCATCTTTTTTTTGGTAAACGGACCCGGATCTGTGTTCGGACAATCTCGGGAGGTCCGCAGTAAAATATGGGATTGGGCGTATGCCCGAAATTGAATTCTGAGGTCCCTAGCCTTAGAAAATATTTTTTGAAGAAAATTGTTGTCCTGGTTTTTAAAGGAAATACAAAAATGAATTAATGTTTGAACTCATTGGTATCGGGCCCGTATTTTGGTAAGGGAGCCTGGTACAAGTTTGTTCTGATATTTAAGTCCTATCTGTGAAATTTGGTGAGAATCGGAATTGATTTGACGTGATTTGGACGTCCAGTTGAAAAGTTAGAAAATCATGAGTTTTGAGGTTAAATTCATAGTTTTTGATGTTATTTTGATGATTTGATCGCATGAACAAGTCCGTATGATATCTTTAGACTTGCGTGCATGTTTGGTTTGGAGCCCCGAGGGCTTGGGTGAGTTTCGGATAGGTTTAGGCTATGTTGCGCTTGTTTTTGGATTCTTCATCGTTGTTTCTTCAAGAAAAAATGATACCACATTGAGAAAATGAGATCCAAATTCAGTTTTCATTGAACTATTAGATCCGTATCGAAATTACGGAGCCATAGGAAAAAGAATCATCAAACTTTGACATCGTATGACGAAGTTATGCTCATTTTCGTGTCAGGAAAAAATTGGTGGTTTCTGGTGTGGTCGCAAATGCGAACTTTTTCATCGCAATTGGCGAAGCCCAGTTCGCAAATGCGCACTTTTTGTCGCAAATGCAACTTCTTCTAGCCCTGCCTTGTTCCCAAATTGCGAGGGTTCGCAAATGCGACATCTGAGGCCTGTTAAGTGAGATTTTTGAAGAAATTTTCACCCATTTTTCAATATTCTCAAACCCTAAACCTCCATAGGCGATTTTCCAAAGACCCAAACTTCTCCAAATCATTCGGTAAGTGTCTTTAATCAATTTCCAACTATATTTTTTGATTATATCTTAGATTTAACATCAAATTCACGAGAATCTGATGGGACATTTGGGGAAAATTGTGAAATCTTTCAAAAATATAAAATGATGATTTGAATGACCAAATGGTATCTGAATTAGATAATTTTTGTATGGATGAACTCGTAGCGGAATGGGTGTTCAGTTTTGGTAAATTTTGTTGGGTTGCGAGGTGTGGGCCCGGGGAGTTGACTTTTGTTGACTTTTTACAAATTGTATAAGAATCATAGTTTTGTCAATTGAAATTGTTTTCTCTTGCATTGTTTGATGTATTCAAGTCGTTTTTGGCTAGATTGAGCCGAGCGTTGACAAATCGGTAAAGGAAAAGCTAAATTGAGTATTGAATTGGCCTGATTGAGGTAAGTATCTTGCCTAACCTTGTGTGGGGGACTTCCCCTTGGGGTTTCAGTCTTCTATGCTAATTGTAGTCCGTGTACGCGAGGTGACGAGTGTGTGCTTGGACTTATTTTTTGGAATTTTCCTCTATGGTTCTTAGGTCCTTATGTTCATTATGTGCAAAGTATTCCGTCATGCTTGAGTTTCCTAATTTCTTAAATTACCTCTATATGCTCCATATGATGTTGCTAGCTTTCCTCTAATTCTTAGTCACTTGACCCCTAATTGCCTTAATTGATGTGATTTCCTTCCTTACTGTTTTGATACTTCTTGATTCTGAGTTCCCCTATTTGTGACTTTATTTAGTACTACTTGCCGTAATTAGACTATTATTCTGATTTAGGGATTTAATTGAATCCTATAAGGTATATGATTGATTTGTTTACCTTATTTGAATCCAAATCCGAACCGTTAAGGGATTCCCCCGAAATTTACGGGGGTCCTTTCGGGATTCTTCGGTGGAATTGATTGAGTTAAGTCCCCAATTAACTGATTAATTTATTTTTATTACCCTGTTTTATGAACTGTGATTTATTCTTTACCTTATTTGTCCTACCTTACTAAGTGCTATATAAACTCTCATTCTGACTTCTTTAAGCACGAACATAGTTCACAAAACACACTCACACACAAACTTTGCTCTCATCTCTCTATGCTACTTGTGTTCATTGCTTGTGTAGTCGGCTGAAAGCCAAAACTAGACTGTTGAATCCTGCCTACTTTACCTTTTGCTTCTGCTTCTTTAACTGGTATGCTCCCACTTTACTATCATGCAAACCTCTGTATAATTTGATTTGTGTACTTCCTATTCCTAGCATGCCCATTTTATGTTACTAAATTAGTAGGATCTTTTATATCAGCCTGTTTATCATTAACTAGATCTATGTGATTCATGCTCATTATTCCTAGTCAGCATGTGTATTGCCATTCAATTAGACTATATACTTCTTGATATTCAACTTAACCTTTATGCTTCCTTATAATTAACGTGCCTTTCTTCTGCTTAATCGAACCTATGTGTCTACTACAATAACATGTTTTCGTCTATGTTGACTACAATAATATGTCTATTTCTGTCTGATTGGACCTATGTGTGTCCTGCTCTCAATCTATTTATTCCTACTTTAGCTAGACTTATATGTTTCCATATGAACAGGACTCATGTTTATTTCTTCTTCACTAGCATATCCTTTCTATCTTATGTTCACCTCTGACCAACATTGCTCCTAAGCCCTGCTATCCCTTTCCATGTGACTATATGCTCATCTAGTAACAGTTAATAAACTAAGTTGAATGTGAGTCTTTGCTTTGATGTTTTTATGACTATGTTCTATTTGCTTCTGGTTTGCTGAACCTTTGTTCAGAATGTTTCCTAAACTATTTTTCACCCCTGATATGTCCTCACCTCTAAACTATTTCACACTTCTAATGTTTTCACTTCTAAAACTATTTTCACTCCTAAAATGTCTTCCCCTGTTAAACTATGCTCACCTTTGAACTGTTTTACTTCTGGACTGTTTCTCAAAACTGTTTCCATTCTTTCAAGCACTATCTCCCACTCTTACTCCTAGAATTCTTAGGATCCTACCACTCCAGTGTGTGTACTGCCTAGGAATCTATGAAATTCCTCCGAACTCTGGCACACTGGGGCTGGCCTCTCCACACTGCACAAATAACTACTTCTCATTAAAAGGATCTTGGTGTGAGCATTTCCCGGGGTCTCTGAGGCCCTTTGGGAACTTTCACACACCAGGATACCATTGGGTGCACTATAAGATTATGGCATTTGGACTGTTTGAAGGCCTGGAATTTCCAGGTTCAGATTGGGCCTATTCAGGCTCCCTATAGCATAGCTTGGTTTATTTTGTAATTCATTTGTTTTATGGTCTGTAATAATACTTGTAAACAAATATTGGGGAAACTAGAAAAAAAGGAGGGATTCTTATATAATTTTTGGGGAAATTGGGGTAGAAATTATGTCACTAGGTTTATTATAATTATTTTCTTGCATTAGATACCATTCCTATAGGTATTGCAATATTTGTTTACTTATAAACCATGCTTATAAGTTATCGCAATATTTGTCCATTTAGATGCCATGCCTATAGGGTTTGAAAAATCAATCCTGCATTTTAGATACCATGCCTATAGGGTTTAAAAATCAATTTTGCATTTTAGACACCATGTCTGTAAATCAATCTCTACATGCTGACGTTTAGGTCAGTTTTGCATGTCAGTAAGGTTTTAAAACTAATTGCTGTATTTAGATGCCATGCCTATAGGATCTTAAATCAATTTCAGCATTTTGCTACTAGTATCTATAAGATCCAAACCGCATGCTTAAAATTGTTTATTGGTTTACTACACTCCCGATTAATGATTAGATACCATGCTTATAGGACATCACTTCTACACAGCTAGTCAAGCCTGTGGGGCGACTAAAATCCTGCAAACCGTAAAACTATGCTTTTGTTATTTGTGAACTTCCCAGATTCAACAGGTTTTAAAATCAGTTGGCAAACTGATTAGGTCTCTAGCACCCCGCTTTAACACGATGCTGCGTACATTCTATTTGCACATCTAGGTATCCTGCTCTAGGACCTTTGAAAATGTTTGAAATCTTGCTGTTTGAGACGTGCTATTGTTTACTTACTTGTGGAGGTAAACGTGAGCCCCCTTAATTTTTCTTCACTTGACAGTCCTAATTTTTTTGATTGTCGCCTAGATTTTTCTCCTTTAAGTACCTTAGGAAAGTCTGGAACTGCCTAAATTAGAGGTCCTAAATACCTCCAGGGCCACAAGGAAGGGACGGGTAATGCACGCATAGAGTTCGTTCAATTAAAAGCGCTTATATAACCACTAAGGGGAGGGTAATCGGGTAGTCAAAGGGTATGATGACATGTGCGCTAATGCCACGTGTAACCCCTCTAGTTGAGGAAGGTTTACCAGGTATTTTTACAGATGTGATCCTGTAGGCTAAAAAACCTAGGACCCCTTTTACCCCTTGTTTTAAATGTAATACCAATTTATCTAACTTGCTTTATCTGTTTATAAGACTAATTCACATAATTTGAGTTTGGCCGGGACCCACCATTGTGGACCGCGAAGGGTGACTAACACCTTCCCCTCAAGGTTATTTTGAGCCCTTACCCAAGTCTCTAGTAATGCAAACCGGTTTTTATGAGTTATTTGCTCTAGGTGCCCTAATGCATCTTAAATCCGTTAAGTGGCGACTCTTCAGATTCAAATACCCAATTCCCGAAAGGAAATGAGTTGTTCCCAATGAATGTCGAAACCCGGACTCCCTGAGGAAAAAGGGGGCACGACAGCATGGCAACTCTGTTGGGGATTTTTTAGGCTCTTACCATAACAAACTTGTTTTTTGTGAATTAGTCCTAAGCATGCTTTATTCTGTTAATACATGTGCACCATTTCTCTTTCCCCTTTACATTGATTTAATTGCTTATTTCTCAAGAATTTATGATTTCCTTTATTCCCTGAAACTGACTTGTCTCCTTGTTTTCTTTTTGTAACTGTCTTTCAATAATTTAAATACCGCATTTATCATTTTTAAAACGTGCAAATACTTGACATTATGCTATTTATTGTTGCATAAATCATGCTCAACATCATATCCCACTCGTGCGTAATCAATCCTATAGCGCTCTTCCTATATATAACCCACTAAACGTGGAAAGGCGTAATTTACGGTAAAACTAGTCGATCAACGGTGCAATCGATGGTTCCGTGCCTTTCCCCCTCAAGTTGTCCATTTGAGGGTCCCAGCCTAGACCTCTACAACAACCTCACTCTAATTAATTGCGCATGCATCATGGTCAAACCTAGCCGTGTTAATATGTTGTCCACGTAATAACCTTTTAAGAAAAGCCTCATCCAAAAGTCTTTCGGGTTTTTCATAATCCCAACGGACGCAACCACGACTGTGTGCATTAATTTTGGAGAAATAAATGCCAATGTGCTAATCATTATTGTATAAATTGATGAACCTAGAGGGGGGAAGGTCCTAACTATCTTTTCTTTTGCAGAAAATGAGGCACGAAATCCCAAGGTTCGGCATGGTCGGTAGCATACCATCACCATTGCTAGATTG
This sequence comes from Nicotiana attenuata, assembly GCF_001879085.1. NCBI lineage: Eukaryota > Viridiplantae > Streptophyta > Magnoliopsida > Solanales > Solanaceae > Nicotiana > Nicotiana attenuata. The sequence continues at coordinate 1,599,434 of NC_031997.1, read as the reverse complement.
GTGGATGGATCTTCCGTCAAGTGACAAAAACCATGTGAAATGGGTCTTAGGAAACTTTCCTTCCTTATTGGATCTTCATCCCAACAAAATGTTGATCGAGGCCGCTACAATGTTCAGGGACAAAGCGAGGGTTGTGTTCCGCTTTGGGGACATAGAAATGACTCCTCTTCTGGAAGAAATATGGGGATTTGCTGGGTTACCTTGGGATAGCCTCGATTTATTAGCACCTGAAAATTGCACCACTAGAGGATTTCTTAAGATGATGGGGATGAAGAAGAATAATGACTTGGAGTGGCTGAAAAACTCCTACATACCCTTTGACTTCCTCTATGAACGATACGATCACAACAGGTCTTACTGTATTTTCGATGATGAATTATCCATCACCTCCTTGGGGTGGATTCACCGCAGGGTCTTTGTGTTAATCGTGTGTTTCTTAGGCATGCTAGTGTTCCCAATCCAAGGGAACAGAATCCATACCAGACTGGCCATGGTGGCCAAAACTTTGATGGAAGGGATCGAGGGGCAGACATATACCATTATCCCTATAATCATTGCAGATATGTACCGGGCCTTGGAGCACTGTCAGAAAAGGGCACAGATACTTCGAGGGTTGCAATTTGCTGTTACAGGTTTGGTTGTTAGAGCATCTCCAAAGGGGTCAATACCGCCAAGAGTTTCCACGAAGTCCGTGGAATGATCATATAGCTTTCCATAACCCTAAGAAGATGACCTATATCCCAGACATGTTTGCTCAACCAGGGAATGCTGTAGAATGGGTACAATTCTTTAACAATTTGTCCGAGGATCAGGTTCAATAGATGTTCTAGTGGTTCCATACCGACGAGTTCATCATCAGATACAGGGATGTTCCCCACTTGGTACTGATTGGGTTAAGGGGCATATATCCTTATGCTCCTCTCAGGGTGATGAGAATGATAGACAGGAAGCAGGTCATACCAAGAGTCGCTAAAATGAGTCACTTCATAGCTGATTTTCATGGTGACGCCATTCCATACAAAAATGAAGAGCAACACATGTGGCATTTGAAGACTATTGTTGAAAAGGATACCATCGAGCCGGATCGGTATCATGCTGGTCATGCGTACTTCTATCCCTTATGGTTGGATGATAACATAGGAGGAATATTCGTGCCAAGAGTTTGTCCGGGAAACAGAGTCGTGGATGAAGTTGCCGAAGCGCAGGTGAAGTATAACAAGTTGCGCAAAAGAGTTTGCGAGTCAGAGGCCGAGCATATGGAGCAACATAAGGCATGTATGGAAATGATCAAGGAGTGGAAAGAAAGGGCTATCAAATCCAGGTAAAGGCTGGAATATCCGCAGATAGTCTTATGGAATTGGAGGGAAAAATGAAGAAGAGAGTCACCGATTACCAGAACGCCGAGGGAAGCGAAGGAGGAAATTTAGCAAGGGCGTTCTTACTACTGAACCTACGCGAACTGGGGGAGTTGATCGACAAGAGCATCGAGCCTGGAGAAGGTCCTTCTGAGACCAAGTAGATTAGGTTTACTTGCTTTTCAAATGTAATAAGGCCAAGTGCCATTAGTGACTTATCTTATTTTAGTGTCATTTTGGGGCATCTATCTTTACATTAGTGAAATGAGGCAATTATTGGCACTGAATTTCTCCAAATCTATTTGTCTCTAGGCCTACCTTGGGCACAACGAGGCTCCCAAATTAGGACGTGAATTTATATCCATGCAATATATGTTTAAATACTGCAAACTTTTCAGAACCCTTAGTGACTTGTTTACCTTTTGTTATTCTTTATATTTTGTTATTCCCATCCCTAATGTTGGTTCGCACATACTGGCATCATCAGCATATCAGACAAGATCTAGAGGTCCTCCACCTCCACCTCCTCCAAGTAATACGAAAAGCAGAGGAAAAGCTAAGATAGATGACTAAAGTGGTATTCAAAAGGAGAATGTTAAGAAAGCAGAAACTTCAAACGGTCGGAGTACTCCAGCACCAAATGACTTGGTTTTGCGGATGGAACAAAAGATACAGGAGTTAGAGGGAGAACTCGAGCAGGTTCGCAACTTAGCAAACCTATCCCTCATCCTGAACGTCCAAGATATCAACCAACATAATACCAAAAACCTAGCGCCTTCCCAATATGCAACTCCACCCCAAAATTCCAATCCTTTACCGATACCAACTCCACCACAACATCATCGTCAACCAATCCAGTACCTTTCAACCGCTACCTATCAGACTCCTCAGAACACACCACAACTCATTCCCGGCCCTCAAAACTCAACCAACGACCACCATTATACCCAAGTCCCCGGCACTCATCAATACAACACTATATATGTGAAAACCGTACCTCACTCTACTCAACAGATCTCCTATACACCAGAATCCGCTGAGAAGGACCTGCTCATCAAGAACATGGCCAAGGATCTCAAGAATTTGACAAGTTAAGTTCAGGGTGTCGAAGAAGGCAAAGGGGTAGAAGGTCTGAATTATGAGGATCTGTGCATACAACCAGACGTAGAACTCTCGGAGGGTTACAAACCTCTCAAGTTTGATATCTTTGACGGAATAGGTGATCCCAAGGTTCATTTGAGAACTTACTATGACAAGCTCGTGGGGGTCAGCAAGATGAAAAGATCCGAATGAAGCTCTTCCTGAGAAGTCTTACTGGAGATGCCCTGTCCTGATACATAAGCCAGAACTCTAAGAAGTGGGCCAATTGGGTGAACATGGCATCAGAATTTATAGATCGGTTCAGGTTCAACACAGAGAATGCACCGTATGTCATCTAGATCCAAAATTTAAAAAAGAAGCCAACTATGACCTTCCGTGAGTATGCTACTCGATGGAGGTCAGAAGCAACCAAGGTCAGACCCGCACTAGAAGTAGAACAAATGAAAAAGTTCTTCGTCAGGGCACAAGACCCACAATATTATGAAAGGCTAATGGTCATTGAGAATCACAAATTCTCCAATATCATCAAACTCGGACAAAGGATTGAAGAAGGTATTAAAAGCGGGATGGTGACAAATTTTGAGGCACTACAGGCCACGAACAAAGCATTACAATCACGTGGCATATCAAAGAAAAGAGAAGTGGGGGCAGTAATGGTGGGTGAGTGCCCAAAATCTCCACTCACATACCAAAAACCTCCACCCACATACCAACCCTCATCTCCCAGATATTTTCAACCTGCCAACGCCTATCATACTTATAACACCCAGCCATCCTACTATCATTCACCTCAAACCCGTCCAAATTACCAGAAACCCCGACATAGCTTTGATCGCAAACCACCCAGACAATACAAAGCTATTGCTGAACCTATCGACCAGCTATATGAAAGGTTGAACACCGCATGTTATGTCACTCTTATTCCTGCTGTGGTAGTAGAGAATTCATCTCAATGGGTCAACCCAAACAAAACTTGTGCATACCATTCCAGTATGAAGGGGCACACCATCGACGAATGCTAAACATTGAAAAATAAGATCCAGACATTGATTGATAACAAGGTCATACAGGCAAAGGAAGCTATACCCAACGTCTGAAACAATCCTCTCCCAGATCATAGGGGCGATGTGGTACATATGATAGAGACGGATGAAGAATGGGATCTTGAGAGGTCAATCAGGCTTATTTGAGAAGGCAATGACTTTAAACCTGTAGTCACACTCACCCCTATTATGGTGCAGACATTGTCGTCAGTCAAGGTTAAGGTAACCGCATCGGTTCTATTTGAGGTAGAGGTAGCTTCGTCTACAATCGCACCTGCTCCGTTTGAGGTAGAAGTGGCCACACCTTTCACATTGACAAAATCAACCACACCTCCTTTCAATTCCAAGGCCATACCTTGGGATTACGTTGACGAAGCTAGGCGAAAAGGAAAAGCAAAAATGGAAGAATCTGATGCTGCACAAGGAATGACCAGAATAGGAAGGGTCTATACACCTAAAAACTTGGGAGGATCGAGTAAGGAGGCTGGTACTAAACAACCTGTCATTGAAACTGGACCGGATGATCTTTGGAGGAAACTTCAAGCGAGGGAATACTCCGTCATTGATCATTTAAACAAAACCCCAGCTCAGATATCCATTATATCACTCTTGCAAAATTCAGAGGCGCACACGAATGCTTTGATGAAGGTGTTAAATGAAGCTTATGTTCCCAACAATATTACATGCGGAGAAATGGCCAACATGGTGGGGAAAGTGTTGGAAAGACATAAGATCACCTTCCACGAGGATGAATTACCGCCTGAAGGGTTGAAGAATAACCGGGCATTGCATATCACATTACAATTTGAAGACAAATTCATTGCCAGAGTCCTGATCGATGGAGGTTCAAGCCTCAATATTTGTCCATTGAATACTCTAAAAAGATTGGGCAAAGGTTTCCATGAGATACGGGCAGGAAGTATGAACATAAAAGCCTTTGATGGGTCTTAAAGGGCTACGATTGGGGAATTTGGTTTGATGTCGAATTCCAAATGCTTGACATATCAGCTGCATACAATCTTCTGTTGGGTCAACCTTGGATACATGTCGCTGGGGCTGTGGCTTCCCTACTACACCAGGCCTTGAAGTTTGAGTGGAGCCATTAGGAGGTTTTCATTCACGGAGACAGGAGTAATCCTATTTACACTAGTCAAACCATCTTGGTTATCAAGAACAGAAGAAGACTAGGAGGGGAAACTTATCACCACATAGAACATGTCAATGTAGTTGAGAAAGAAAAATGGTGGAGTAACAAAATAGAAAACATATTGGTATGGACTGGGTATGAACCCGGGAATGGGCTTGGGAAGAATCTCCAGGGCATTACTAAACCAATAAAGCTGAAACGTCATAGTACGACCTTCGAGCTCGGATACCAGTATACATGGCAAGAGTATGATGATTGTTCGCCTCCATGGCGTGGTCCTTATTACCCCCTCGAGCAACCCATGCAACATCTGGGTCAAACTTTTCACCAAGCTGATACAATATGGGGAACTGCAGGGGAAGAAGCTTTAGATGGGCTAAAGAATTTGTTCCTAGAGGATAAGGACATGCATTGCAGTGCGATAATGAGGAGGAGGAGGAAGAAGGCCTCCCCATTTGTACTGTGGAGAAGGGAGCTATTCTCAGGAATTGGACTGCCACACCATCCTGGGCCCGCCGAGTCCCTGGGCAACATGGCATTTAGCCTAATTTATTAGTATAGCCATGCTAGGCATTTTAGATGTTTTCAGTAATTTTGTTTTAGTGAAGCATTTGTTTCAAAATAATTGCTCGACTCATCGAGCCATACTTGTTTTGGATATTTTCAAAATTTAATCAAGGCATTGCTCTTTATTATTCATTATTATCTTTCATATTTTTTTCTCTCTACAACGTTATTATTACTTTTCCTAATGAACCGGTGACTGTGACATGTACTGAGACAACGCAACATAAGGATAGTGACTCAGAAGGAGAGGATGAAATACCTGAGGAAATTGTCAGGGAGGTTGAGAACTTCGAGAATAAACCTAAGTCCAACCTGGACGAAACCGAAGCAGTAAATTTGGGAGACGTGGAGACCATCAAACAAACTCGCATAAGCATTCACTTATCACCACCAGAGAAAGAGGAGTACGTTCGTTTCTTGAAGGAATATGAGGATATCTTTGCATGGTCATATGATGACATGACCGATCTGAGCACATCCATAGTGGCTCACAAGTTCCCTACCAATCCAATATGTCTGCCAGTGAAGCAGAAGCTCAGAAAATTCAAACCAAACATGAGCCTGAAAATCAAGGAAGAGGTCACTAAGCAGATCAAGGCCAAAGTCTTCAGGGTAGTTGAGTACCTAACCTGGTTAGCTAGCATTGTACCAGTTCCGAAGAAAGATGGGAAAGTCAGAGTATGTGTTGACTATCGAGATTTGAACAGAGCAAGTCCCAAGGACGACTTTCCACTGACAAATATACATATCCTTATCGACACTGCGCCAAGCATGAACTCCAATCTTTTGCAGATTGCTGCGCGAGTTACACCAGATCTCGATGGATGAAGAAGACGCAGAGAAAATAGCTTTCATCACACCGTGGGGGGTATAGTGTTATAAGATGATGCCATTCGGTCTAACAAATGTTGGGCCTACTTACATGAGAGCCATGACAACCATCTTCCATGATACGATACACAAGGAAATAGAGGTGTATGTTGACGACGTCATCATCTAATCCAAGAGAGCCGAGATCACATAGCAGACTTGAGAAAGTCCGTTGACATGTTAAGGAGGTACAACTTAAAACCGAACCCTGCAAAATGTGCATTCGGGCTTCCCGTAGGAAAGTTATTGGGATTCATTGTCAGAGCAAGAAGGACGTGAGGAGCTTCCTAGGACGTCTCAACTATATCAGTTGCTTCATAGCACAGTCTACAATCATATGTGAACCCATCTTCAAAACGTTGAGGAAAGATGCTAAATCGAGTTGGACCGAAGATTGTCAGAAAGCTTTCGACAAAATCAAGGAGTAACAGTCCACACCACCAGTCCTAGTCCCGCCGGAACCTTGGAGACCTTTGCTACTCTATCTATTTATATTAGATAGAGCTTTTGGATGTGTTTTGGGACAACTTGACGAGACAGGGAGAAAGGAGCAAGCCAAATACTACTTGAGTAAGAAGTTCACACCCTATGAAGCACGATACTCTCTGCTGGAGCGCACTTGCTGTGCTTTGACATAGACAACTCACAAATTGAGGCATTACTTCTGTGCCTATACCACATACCTTATATCCAGAATGGACCCTATGAAGTACATCTTTCAGAAGCCCATGCCGACCGGAAAATTAGCTAAGTGGTAGATACTGTTAAGTGAGTTTGATATCGTCTTTGTAACTCAGAAGGTGGTCAAAGGATAAACATTGGCAGACCATCTTACTAAAAATCCCGTGGGAGGAGAATATGAAACCCTGAAAACGTATTTTCCCGATGAAGAAGTATCATTCGTAGGAAAGGACATTACGGAAGCTTACGATGGTTGGAGGATGTTCTTCGATGGAGCTACAAACTTCAAAGGTGTGGGCATTGGAGCAATTTTGGTATCAGAAATAGGTCAACATTACCCAGTATCTGCAAAACTTTTGTTTTTGTGCACCAACAACATGGCAGAATACGAGGCTGGCATCATGGGACTCAACATGGCCAACGATATGAATATACAAGAATTGCTCGTGATTGGCAATTCAGATCTTCTGGTACATCAGGTTCTAGGAGAATGGGCTACAAAGAACACCAAAATACTACCATACTTACATCATGTACATGAATTGATGAGAAGATTCACAAAGGTAGAATTCAAACATGTACCCAGAATTCAAAATGAATTTGCAGACTCACTAGCCACTTTGTCATTAATGATACAACATCCAGAAAAGAATTTCATTGATCTCGTCCCAGTGAGGATCCATAACCAGCCGGCTTACTATGCTCATGTTGAAGAGGAAACGAATGGAAAACCTTGGTTCCACAACATCAAAGAATATTTGGCGAGAGGAGAATATCCGAAGCAGGCAAACCATACTCAGAAACGGACTCTGCGGAGGGTATCCAATCATTTCTTCCAAAATGGAGGGACCCTATATAGAAGAACTCCTGATCTAGGGTTGTAATGGTGTGTTTATGCAAAGGAAGCTTCGAGATTGCTCGAAATAATACATGTCGTAACTTGTGGACCACATATGAACGGTTATGTTCTAGCTAAGAAAATACTCAGAGCTGGATATTTTTGGATGACCATGGAGACGGATTGCATCCGGTACGTACAGAAATGCCACCAATGTGAGGTACATGCAAACATGATAAGGGTACCACCCAATGAGCTCAACGCGACAAGTGCACCTTGACTTTTTGCTGCCTAGGGGATGGATGTCATCGGTCTGATCGAGCCCACTACTTCAAACGGGCACAGGTTCATTTTAGTAGCCATTGACTACATCACAAAATAGGTAGAGGCTGCATCCTACAAAGATGTAACCAAGAAAGTTGTCGCAGAATTTGTCAAGGATTGTATTGTTTGCCGATTCAAAAATCTCGAGTCCATTATCACTGATAATTCCGCCAATCTCAATAGCGACCTTATGAAATCCATGTTTGAAACCTTCATAATCAAGCACAAAAACTCTACAACATACAGACTTCAAATGAATGGAGCCGTGGAAGCTGCCAATAAGAACATTAAGAAGATACTAAGGAAGATGGTAGAAAACCACAAACAATGGCACGAGAAGTTACCTTTTTACCTATTGGGGTACTGCACTACAGTCCGCACATCAACCAGAGCAACCCCATATCTACTGGTTTATGGTATCAAAGATGTCATCCCAGACGAGGTAGAGATTCCTTCTTTAAGAATCATACTGGAAGCCGAACTCAGTGATACAGAATGGATAAGGAGCCGTTATGAACAACTGGCCCTTATAGACAGAAAAAGAATGAATGCAGTATATCAAGGTCAGCTTTATCAGAACAGAATGTCTAGAGCTTTCAACAAAAGAGTCAAACCAAGACAATTCGCACCAGGATAGTTGGTACTGAAGAAGATCTTCCCACATCAAGATGAAGCCAAAGGGAAATTCTCTCCCAACTGGCAAGGTCCCTATATGGTTCATCGGGTTCTAATAGGAGGAGCACTCATACTTGTAGAAATGGACGGAGAAGTCTGGCCGAAACCAATCAGTTATGATGCAGTCAAGAGATACTATGTTTAGACTATATACATTTCTTCATCTGATGAAATTGAACTACGCTTGATACGAAGGCAACCCTGTGGGTTCAGTCATATCATAATAAAATTTTCATGTTCCCTCAGAACCAGAAACTGGGCAGAATTTTCAGGAGGACCCTCAAAATTCCGGAGCAAGTCCATCCAACGCTATCATATGCCAGAAAATCAGAAATTGGTTGAGAAATTGGGGCAGAATTTTGAGAAGGATTCTCAAAATTTTGGAGAAGTTTCAGCAAATTTCGTCGCACGCAAACGGCCGAAGGACCATTCAGAAAACTAGGGCAGAATTTTGAGGAGGACCCTCAAAATTCTAACACAAGAAAGCTGCAATGTCTATGAAATGTGTTACAGTCACTAGTTCATCTAAAATACTTGATATTTCACTATGTTTTCTAAAAAATAACTCCATTTTTATCAATAAATGCATATTTTCGAAAACTCTATTCTCGTAGCAGCCAGGTGTTACCCAGACAAGGCCTCCAGAACGGAGCAGAGCAAACCAACCTCCCCTTACAAAACATACAATTTTTCTTTGGATGCAGGCATGATGAACATAATAGAAGTATTCGCAAGCATACACATACAAAATTCCTAACGATCAGGCCACCAGACGCAAATATATCTCCAGCTAAGAAATATTCTATTCTTATTTGTTCTCTACATGAGGCTAAGCCCTGCCTCCATATTTGCATGAGGATATGTATTTTCTTCTCCTTGCATGAGACTAAGCTCTGTCTCAAATCTTGTATGAGGCTAAGCCCTACCTCTATACTTGTATAAGGCTAAGCATTTCCTTCTCTTTGCATGAGACTAAGCCTTTTCTCAAATTTTGCATGAGGCTAAGCCCTGCCTCCATATTTGCACAAGGCTAAGTATTGTCTTCTCTTTGTATGAGACTAAGCCCTATCTCAAATCTTGTATGAGGCTAAGACCTTCCTCCATATTTACATAAGGCTAAGCATTGCCTTCTCCTTGCATGAGACTAAGCCCTGTCTGAAATCTTGCATGAGGCTAAGCCCTGCTTCCATATTTGCATAAGGCTAAGCATTGCCTTCTCCTTGCATGAGACTAAGCCCTGTCTCAAATGTTGCATGAGGCTAAGCCCTGCCTCCATATCTACATAACGCTAAGTACTGCCTTCTCTTTGCATGAGACTAAGCCCTGTCTCAAATCTTGCATGAGGCTAAGCCCTACCTCCATATCTGCATAAGGCTAAGCACTGCCTTCTCTTTGCATGAGACTAAGCTTTGTCTCAAATTTTACTTGAGGCTAAGCCCTGCCTCCATATTTTCATAAGGCTAAGCACACCTTCTCATGGGACTAAGCACTATCCCTCCCTACATTAATGTTGCTATATTCTTAATTTTGCAATATCTTCTTCCCTCGGGCTAAGCTCCGATCAAACTTTGCACAAGATTAAGTTTTGTCTTGCTATCACTTTCGGTATCATACCTCTGCACTTCATGGGCTAACATATAGCCAACCTGCCCAAAGGCGTCATTCCCCGAAGGCATCATCCTCATAGCCCGAAGACACCATGTCATGGCCCGAGGATCCCTCAATACTTTCATATCATTATTCAAAAGCGTCATGGTTCAGAGGCAAAATCCTCATTGCCCGAGAACATCTTTTCATGGCCTGCGAATCTCCTATCTCACAATTCATGGCCCGGGACATCATAGTCTAAGGACGTCATCCGCACTGTCCAAAGGAAATCTTTCATGGTCCTAAGGCAATTTGTATCATCTATATGCTCGCATGCATTGTGTTTTATGTTTTGCATGTAATCCAAGAGGTAATAGTTCTTCAAACAGGAGCAGCTTTCGCTCCGGTTTCCGCTCGTGCCATTTTCACTTTGCCATCCATAACCGATTACCATCAATTAACCATCATACTCTGTATTATCCAGCTATCTGCCTTATAATACATCCGTTACACTCCATAATTGCAACCATAACTCCATCCGACATTACCCTTCACAAAAGAACCTTTGCTGAAACTGGCTACCATTCCTATAACAACTCCATCGGCTTCATTCGCCGGTGGGTCCAGAGCTACACATAGCCTGATTCCTATAAAACCAGGGATATGTAGGCAACTCAGAGACCAGGGTTCGGCCTATATTTTTCAAAACACCCATTCGTTCAAAATCGGTCATCATTTCTTTACCCGAAAACTCTTTCATCCTTCCCGGGTAAAGATGGGCAGCTGTTGATACCTAATTTTTTCCCTCATATAGTTTAAATTTTTCATAAATACTTTCAAAATATTGTACATGCATTTACAAACATGTACAAGTGTTTTACAATTCTACAATTTTAAAGGCCATATATCCATTCATTTCTTCATTTTTAATTACACAAATGTTCAAAACTATCACTCCTATTATTTATGATGATTTAATCATCTAAATTCATCATTTATGTTCATAGGAGCGTTCAAATATTTTAATTGCATTTCTTATAATTACATTTGTATTTTTAAGACTATAATTGCATATTTTGCAAAAATAGCCCTTACATATGCATGACTACATTATTTATACAGAAAATGACTTATATATTTTTGAAATATTAAATAATTATTTTAAATTACCTTCATGCATAAAAATCATTTTTATCATTTAATTAGCTATTTTTAATTTATATTATTTAGTAAAAATGGGTATTTAACAAATAGCCCCCTAATT
>NC_031997.1:1562879-1587962 GCF_001879085.1 Nicotiana attenuata | reverse complement strand
CCAATTTATTAAACCAAGACTAATTTAAAACAACCCTAACCCAATTAAACCTAACCTGACCCAGACCCCCTTCTAATCTTGGCTGTTGATCTCTGAGATCAATGACCCTTATTCTTTCTTATCATATTAATCCCAAACGACCCACTAACCTACCTTCATTCTTTCATTTCCGCCGCCTTCGTTTCCTAACCTCTTCAACTCTCTCTCAATTCACCCCTAACCCTAATCGCCGTCACCGGCGGAGGCCTCCTTTCCATGGTGTTTCTGTGCATTCTCCGACCACCACCGGTTTCTTATAATCTCTAGCTGCTTGATTTCATGAGTTCTTGAGAAGATCTCAAGGAAATCCAACTTGTTCTGGCTTGAAAGTTGTTTACCGGCTTGTCTCGGGCCATTTTCGTTCGTGAGTATGGATTTCCTCTTGTTTCTAGTATGAATCCATGGGTTCTCGACCGATTCTCTTCATCTCTACTATATTTTGAAAATCATAGTTTCATTACTGTTCGAATCTTCTCAGATCTGTATAGATCTAAGGTGATTCGCATATTATTAGGTATTTTCCTTTAAATCTCTTGCTTTAATCAATTTTTTCAACTTCGTTTACTCTCTCTGAAATTAGGGTTCATACCAGTCTCTTCTTCAAAGATTTTTCTAAACCTTTCAGTGTTTAAACTAAGGTTTTCTTTACATGATTTATTAATTTTCGTGTATATGTTTAAACCATTGATGCTCCTATTTGTGACACTGATTTCTTCATATTTTTTTTATTGTGTTTATTGTTGTGAACCAGTCGTATTGACTAACTCTATTCTTTAGTCTTGAACAATTTTCCTGTTAAAACCAGTATTCTTTGGGATTTCTTTTACTTAATTGATTTCTGTTAGGGATTTGAACCAATTATTCCCGTTAAAATCAGTACTTCTCTGTGATTTACCTATTTTCCTTATTTGTGACTTTAATTAGTACTACTTGTCGTAATTAGACTATTAGTCTGATTTAAGGATTTAATTGACTCTTATAAGGTATATGATTGATTTATTTATGTTATTTGAATCCCAATCTGAATCGTTAAGGGTTTCCCTCCAATTTAAGGCGGTCTTTTCCGGATTCTTCGGTGGAAATAGATTGAGTTAAGTCTCCAATTAACTGATTGATTTATTTTGATTACCCTACTTTATGAACTCTGATTTATTATTTACCTTATTTGTCCTACCTTACTAAGTGCTATATTAACTCTCATTCTGACTTGTTTAAGCACGAAAATAGTTCACAAAACACACTCACACACAAACTTTGCTCTCATTTCTCTCTGCTACTTGTGTTCATTACTTGTATAGTCGGCAGAAATCCAAAACTAGACCGTTTAATCCTACCTACTTTACCTTTTGCGTCTACTTCTTTAACTGGTACACTCCCACTTTACTATTATACAAACCTCTATATAATTTGATTTGTGTACTTCCTATTCCCAGCATACCCATTTTATGTTACTAAATCAGTAGGATCTTTTATATCAGCCTGTTTATCTTTAACTAGACCTATGTGATTCATTCTCATTATTCCCAGTCAGCATGTGTATTGCCATTCAATTAGACTATATGCTTCCTACTATTCAACTCAACCTATATGCTTCCTTATTATTAGCATGCCTTTCTTCTGCTTAATCGAACCTACGTGTCTACTGCAATAACATGTTTACTTCTATGTTGACTGCAGTAATATATCTACTTCTGTCTGATTGAACCTATGTGTGTCCTGCTCTCAATCTGTTTATTCCTGCTTTAGCTAGACTTATATGTTTCCATATGAGGGAGACTCATATTTATTTCTTCTTTACTAGCATGTCCTTTCTATCTTATGTTCACCTCTGACCAATATTGCTCCTAAGTGTAACGACCCGACCAGTCATTTTGAGATTTTACACTTTGTTAGGTCATTTGGGATTGGAATTTTTATGATTTATTTAGCTCCGTAAGGTGATTTGGGACTTAGGAGCATTATCGGAATGTGTTTTGGAGGTCTGGAGTAGAATTAGGCTTGAATTGGTGAAAATGGATTCTTGGCATTTTCGGGTTGATAGCGGAGATTTTGATATCGGGGATGGAATGGAATTCCGGAAGTTGGAGTAGGTCTGTTGTGTTATTGTGACGTGTGTGCAAAATTTTTGGTCATTCGAACGAGGTTTGATAGACTTTTTGATCGAAAGCGGAATTCGGATGTTTTTTGAAACCTTAGGCTTGAATCCGATGTTATTTTGTTGATTTGACGTTATTTTAGGTGTTTTGTAGTTTGGTATAAGATTGGATAGTGGTATATGACTTGTTTGTGCTTTTGGTTGATGTCCCGGGGGCGTCGGGGTATTTTCGGATGGTTGACGAGAGGTTTGGAGTTGGAATTAGGAGCTGATGAGTTGAAACTCCTGTCATAACCAGACCTGCGACTTGGGGACCGCAGGTGCGGGCTCGCAGAAGCACCTAGAGGGTCGCAGATACAAAAATGGACATGGGGAGCTGGGACCGCAGAAGCGGCTGTTCGAGCGTACCTGCAATAGCGCAGGTGCGGGAGTTTGATAACAAGTGCGGTCTGGGGCGCTTAGTGATTTGCGCAGAAGCGCATCTGGGACCGTAGGTGCGAGATTCTGTACCACAGAAGCGGTTTAGCTGGGGCAGAACACATATATTTGGTCCTTCGTGATTTTGAGTGGTTTTTCACCATATTTCAGTCGGGAGAAAGCTTTAGAGAGCAATTTGAAGAGGGGATTCACGAGGGTTTCATGGAGGCAAGGTTTTCGGACCCTAAACTTGTTTCTATGATGAATTTTAACATTTGTAAGCTTGAAATCTATGGAAAATAAATAGCAACTTGGGGGTTTAGAGCGTGGGAATTGGAGACCTAAATTTAGCGATTTGAGGAGCCGTTTATGGTCAGATTTTTGTATGTTTGGTATTTATGAACTCGTGAGAGTGTAAGGGTTCCTGTTTTATGTAATTCATCAGAATCCGAGATGTGGGCCCGGGGGTCGGGTTTGCCCAATTTTGGGATTTTTGGTGTAAATTGATTATTTTTCGAGTGGGCTTTGTTCCCTTAGCATATTTTGATAGTATGAATCTGGTTTTGGCTAGATTTGGAGCATTCGGAGTCCGAGTTGAGAGGAAAAGGCATCACGGGCTAGAGTTTGGACCAGATTGAGGTAAGTAATGATTGTAAATGTTTGTCCTGAGGGTATGAAATCTCGGATTTCACATCATTGTGCTACTTTGAGGTAACACACACGCTAGATGACGAGTATGGGATCATGCACTGTTGGGGATTGTGACTTAGTCCGTCCCGTATGACTGTCAAATCACGTAATTGATTGAAAATTGTTTGATATCGTTGTGTTTTGGAAAGTATTGCCATGTTTCGGCTGAATGCCATATTTGGGCCTCGTGCTAACTGTTTGGACCCTTAGGGGCTGATTACGAGTGATTGTGAGGTAGCCCAAGGGGCTGGTTCTGTTGATATTATGCCCGTGGGGCGGTTTATGGTACATGTTTTTACCCGAGAGGGTGTTTACGTTTCTATCATTTTTACTCACTATTTTATCACTCGTTTGAAACAATTGAAAGTTGTTTTAAAAAGGTTTTACCGAAACTGAGCTTGATTTAGGAAGTAAATGATTTCTGTACTGTTTTGGAAATGTACTATATTGCTGTAGCGTTATGACGTGGCTTACGTGTTTTCTTATTGCTCAACTTTCATTTACTTTTATTACTTACTGAGTTGGTGTACTCACATTACTCCCTGCACCTTGTGTGCAGATTCAGGTATTTTTGAACCCAGTAGCGGGTGTTGATTGCTTAGTGGCATAGTCATCTGAGTTAGCAAGGTAGCTGCACGACGTTCGCGCCCTGCTCTTCTCCCTCTCGTCTTTCTTAGATTGTTTTTAGTATATTTCATACTCTTCGTTGTATTCAGGCCTTAGTAGATGCTCGTGACTTGTGACACCCCGATGGCGGGCTTGTGTATTTATTCCGCACTGATCATTTAGACTTACATTATGAGTTATGTGATTAATTAAAGGCTTCAAAATGACCTTTTTATTGATTCAATGGTTAATTCGGGAGTTGTGTCGGCTGTCCTTGTTTCACGATAGGCGCCATCATGACCGGGTCAATTTTAGGGTGGTGACAGGTTGGTATCAGAGCCTAGGTTACATAGGTCTCACAAGTCATGAGCAGGTTTAGTAGAGTCTCGTGGAACGGTACGGAGACGTCTGTACTTATCCTCGGGAGGTTGTAGAACCTTTAGGAATAAATTCACATTCTTGAATTCTTATTGTGCGTCCTTGATTCAGCTTGAAATGTAACTCTTTCAATTCCTTCCACGCGTTCGTATCCACGCATGAGCGCTCGGTATCGGCTGTGCGTCGACGACTTATGATTCCCTGATCGAGGTATGAGATATGATCTCTGTGTGCTGATGTTAGGCCAGTCCTAAGGACTTGAGGCCAGGCCTTGCCTGTAGCTTGAGCACTGAGGAGTTAATTGTGTGAGCACGTGCTTTTAGATTCATGTGTTTGGTAGTGTCCCTATTAGTAAAAGGGATGGCTAGATGGCTACGTGATGAGTAAGATGTGACTGCGAGATATGTTCATATGATTTGTATGTAACGAACAAGGTCTTCTTGAGGGTAGAAAGAACTATTTGGTGGTTGATTTCCATCGTGATTTGATGTATAGCCCTGACTTGTGGGTGCGTTGAAGGATCTTTTCGTGCTGCCTAGTTGAGAAGTGAAGTAGATTTCACGTTGTGATATGAGTTCAGACTCAGGAGGATTAAGTGACTGCGTAATGTTTATGACGGTAGAAGGGTATGAAGAGCTATTAGTTTGAGGCAAAATAGGTGGGTTATCTCCTTTGGACTGTTCTGAAGTTTGTGTGAGCCTTACGTTGTTTGTTCGAAGATCTCTTTTACCAGTCAGATGTATGTGGTGCAATTTGAATTTGGGTTGCTTAAGAGAGTGGGCTTGACTATTACGAGGGCGAATGCGAGATTTACAGAAAATTTGGAGTACTAGATGGTCAGCGTTGCACGAGCTTATGAAGGATTAAGTTTGATCTCGCTATGGTTATGGCAGTAATAGAGTATATGCATTATGGGTTATTGTGTGTTTTGATCTATGGCTTTTAGGCAAGTGGGGGAGTCTGCTATTGATTAGTTGGTTGCGAGGTTATGTGCTATGTTCGTTTTGGTTTGAGGCGTACTGGTGAATTAGTTTTGGCTTAAAGAGGATGGCTCGAGTAAACGAAATTTCCAAGGTTATGTTATGCTTTATGTGTGCATGAGAATCACGGAATGATTGAGTTATTATTGGTAAAGGATGTACGGTGCCTAGAACAGGAAGTTGCTTGGTTGCTTTAAGGTGAGGTTACATTCTGCGGTGTCGGAGTGCTATTGGAGCACATGTTGTCCGGTCCGTTTGATCGGTCTAATGGTTGTTTGAGTACAGTGGATGACTTTTTAGAATGGTTCTAGTGGGTTTGAGAGGTTTGTATTAGAGGGTATCAAGACTTGTGGCATTTCTATATCAATTATGGGGTTCTATATTTCAGTATCAGGAAGGTGAAGGTAATGGCTTTGGATTCACAGGAAGTCTCTTCCGGGTATGTATTTTGAATGTGGTGCTTTTGGGAATATTTAAGAGAGTATTCAGCGGCTTACGAGCCTTAGACGATGTGGGTTTATGCGTGGGTCTCGTATGGTGAGTCTGGTTGAGGAATTGCGGTATTATGGTAAGGAAAAGTATCAATTTGAAGGTAATTTAGAAGGAACTTGGATAAAGAGGATAACTTGGTAGTAGGTCGGATCGGCATGGTAAGGGTTAGGATTAGTTCTTTGGGTGCTTACGAGGTAATGAGTTTCTACAGGTGTTTCGCGGCAATGCTCTTTGTTTTAGTGGCCTGCATAGCTTGGCTGATGTGAGAAGGATCCTGTCTTGATGGTTTAGTTTTGTGCAAATGGAATTTGGAGGGTTCTTGATTGTTTCTACCACGGTTAGAGATGTATATTTTCTACGAACGTGAGGAGCATGGAATGTATAGTGATTTTCTTCTAGATAGAATCAATGGAAGGTTCTTGAGTGGTTGAGTACGTAGTAGTTGTGGCTCATATTTATCATGGGGTGGCATGAAACATGCGGTATGTTGTGTAGGGTTGAGATTTGCATGTGTAAGGTCACGATTCAGTTCTAAAAGGAAGGTCATAAATTCTTAGGCAGCATGGACAGTTTCTAATGACTAGGTAAATGATATTACTAACTGGTATGTCTTGATGAGTGTATACATTTTAGAAAGGGCAATGTGTTTGAGTTGAGGATACTTCATTAGTATTGCGGCACTTTCTTGTTTGATCGACTGTTGATATTCGAGTTTGCTTGGTGGCACAGAAGAATTATAGGAGTACCCCTTGTGGGACGATTGGGTATTAGAGGTGTGTTGTATATTCGGATGGTGGAGTTGGGATCGGATATGGTGATTCGCGTGCTGTATGTATTTGGAGACCATGAGTTCTCAGAAATAGGTTAGGTCGTGGTTGTGGACCGCGTATATCGGTCTTGTGTGGTAACTATTGGGTGTTTGGAGACCCGAGTGAATTCTTGTTGCTGGGTATGTTAGATTTTGGATGTGACATTGGGTATAGGCTGGTTGTCTCAGTGTTGTGTTATTCTAGACTATTTCGCTAAGACGATGATGTTGGCTATGCCAGGGACGCCACGGACTGAGTGGCAAGGTTCGACGGATTATGTTCCCAGTAGGGTGGTTTTATTTTTAAAGACCCAGCGGCTGGCTGGGGAGGGTTGTGTTTCTTATTAGGCCTTCGTGATGGATGGCAGTGCAGAGACTCCTACCATTAACTCAGTTCCGGTTGTGAGGGATTTTCCAGATGTGTTTCCTGTTGTCGGGCATGTCGTCGGACAAGGTTGTCGATTTTGGTATTATTTAGTGTTGGGCACCGTATCGTATGGCATCGGCGGAGTTAAAGGAGTGGAAGGAGCAGCTTCAGGAACTCCTTGATAAGGGGTTCATTGGTAGGCCAATATGGATGTGAGTTCTGCATCGAGTTGGATTGGTTGACTCCGAGTTTTATTGTTGAGGGATGTGTTTATTCGATTGTTATTGAGCTTATTAGTGATCTGGGGATATCTATGAGCTACTTTTCTGTGTTACGAGGTGTTGGGATTTATTGGTTATAGGCACATGTGGTGCGTTTTTATTGGGGGTCTCTTAGTGGAATTCGAGTGGGAAGAGTTTTGGGTATTGTTCAGTGGATGGCGTATCGGTGGTTTCCTTTTGGGTTTGTGTAATGTTATGTCAATTGCTTCGCCGTTGTTATGATGATTTTCTTTTGTTCTAGACATCAAATTGCGCATGGTTGTCGATTTTGAGCATAGTGACTTGAGGTGTTTCATGTGGACCAGTGTTTGGATAGGGTCACGCATTGCAGCTAAGTAATGTGGAGGTATGGCCCTTTGGGTTAGATTCATGTGTTTTGTTTCTACGATGTGTGACGGGTTCTCAACGTTGTGTGTGGTGATATTGGTGAGCTTGCGGTACAACTCTCTCATTTGAGTCATTTTTCATGATTTGAGTACGTTCGGATTGTTGCTTATTGGTGCACAGATTGCACGAGTTGTGGCTTTAGATTGTGTTGATGGGTCATGTCACTAGAGTAGTTGTGCGGATTAGAGGAGACTGTTAAGATCTAGAGTGAATAAAAACGGTTTCGGTTTCAGCGTGTTGGAAGGATAATATCGATGTTCGGCTTAGAAATTTCCTATGGTCCTGGCCAAGGGAGAAGTGGCTTCACGAAAGGTTGATTTGAGGAATGGTTATGACTTTCTATGTGTTTCATTTATCATGGGCAGTATACGGAAGTATTGGGATGAGGCTTTAGTTGATAAGAGGCTTATTATCGATATTCAGTTTTTTTGAGCAACCGTTGTGATTAGAAGTTATCGGTACGAGTGTTTTAGTTACGTGGAATATCATGTAATTGCATTTGAGGTTGTAGGTATGGTGTGTTACAGCTTGTTCGGGCTTATTCAGAGTATAGGTGTGAGATTCTGATCTTTTAGAGGGTTTCGGAAGTGGAAAGGTGGTTCTAAGGATTATGGGCTAGGTTGGATTGCAAAATTTCAATTACATTGTGTCATCGCACCTATATGAGATAGGGTGACGTGGGATCACACCCGGGTATGTGCATGGTAAGTTTACACAGCGATTTGATGATTTTCAGAACAACTCTAGGCACGTTCGAGGACGAACGTATGTTTAAGTGACGGAGAATGTAACGCCCCGACCGGTCGTTTTGAGCTTTTGCACTTCGCTCGCCAGTTCTCGGGCATGACTAGCCCCGTGTGATGTATTATGACTTATGTAAATCGTCGGTTTTGGTTTTTCAAGGTTATCGGAAGGGATTTGGAAGAACAGTTCACCGTTTGAAGCATAAAATTTAAAAGGTTTGACCAAGTTTTGACTTGTTTATAAATGATCTTGGATTGGAAGTTTTATGATGTTTAGCTCCGTTAGGTGATTTGGGACTTAGGAGCGTGATCAGAATGTGTTTTGGAGGTCCGCAGTAGAATTAGGCTTGAATTGACGAAAATGTCTCGAACGTGCCAAGAGTTGTTCCGAAAATCATCAAATCGATGTGTAACCTTACCATGCACATACCCGGGGGTGATCCCATGTCACCATATCTCATATAGGTCCGATAACACAATCTAACTGAAATTTCGCAATCCAACCTAGCCCATAAACCTTAGAACCACATTTTGCACTTCTGAAACCCTCAACAAGATCAGAATCTCACACCTATACTCTGAATAACCCCGAACAAGCTATAACAAACCATACCTGCAACCTCAGATGCAATTACATGATGTACCATGTAACTCAAACACTCGTAGCAATAACTTCTAATCACAGCGGTTGCTCAAATCAACCGAATATCGATAATAAGACTCTTATTAAATAAAGCTTCATTCCAACACTTCCGTATACTGCCCATGGTAAATGAAACACATAGAAAGCCACAACCATTCCTCAGATCAACCATTCGTGAAGCCACTTCTCCCTAGGCAAGGACCATAGCAAAATTCTAAGCCGAACATCGATATTATCGTTCCAACACGCCGAAACCGAATCCGTTTGTATTCATTATAGATCCTAACGATCTCCTCTAATCCGCATAACTACTCTTGTGAAATGACCCATCAACACAATCTAAAGCCAAATCTTGTGCAATCCGCGCACCAATATGCAACAATTCGAACGTACTCAAATCATGAAAATTGACTCAAATGAGAGAGTTGTACCACAAGCTCACCAGTACCACCACACACAATGCTGAGAACCCATAACACATCGTAGAAACAGAACATACAAATCTAACCTGAAGGGTCATACCTCCACATAACTTCGCTGTAATGCGCGACCCTATCCAAACACTGGTCCACATGAAACACCTCAAGTCACTATGCTCAAAATCGACAACCACACACAATTTGATGTCTAGAACTAAAGCAAATCAGCATAACCAAGACGAAGCAATTGACATAACATTACACAAACCCGAAAGGACACCAGCGATACGCCATCCCCCGAGCAATACCCAATACCCTTCCCGCTCGAATTTCACTGAGAGACCCCGATAAAAAATTGCACCACATGTGCCTATAACCAACAATTCCCAATGCCTCGCAACACGGAAAGGTAACTTATAGATCTCCCCATATCACCAATAAGCTCAATAACAATCGAATCAACACATCCCTCAACAATACAAATCAGAGTCAACCAATCTGACTCGATGCAAAACACACATCCATATTGGCCTACCAATGAACCCCTTATCAAGGAGTTCCTGAAGTTGCTTCTTCCACTCCTTTAACTCCACTTGTGCCATACGATATGGTGCCCGGCAGCAGGAAACATATCCAGAAAATCCCTCACCATCGGAACTGAATCAACGGTAGGAGTCTCTGCACTGCCATCCATCATGAAGACCAAATAAGAAAGACAACCCGCCCCAGCCTGTCGCTGGGTCTTCAAAAATGAAACCACCCTACTGCGAACTTAATCCGTCGAACCTCGCCACTCGATCCGTGGCGTCCCCGGCATAACCAATGTTGCCGACTTAGCGCAACAATCCAAAATAACACAACACTGAGACAACCAGCCTATACCCTATATCACATCCAAAATCTAACATACCCAGCAACAAGGATCCACTCGGGTCTCCAAACCCCCAATAGTTGCCACACAAGACCAATATACGCGGTCCACAACAACGACTAACCTGTTTTTGAGAACTCTCAGTCTCTAAATCCATACAACACGCGAATCACCATATCCGATCCCAACTCCACCGTCCAAATATACAACACACCTCTAATACCCAATAGTCCCACGAGGGGTACTCCTATCATTCATCTGTGCGACCAAGCAAACTCGAATATCAGCAGTCGATCAAACAAGAGAGTGCCGCAATACTAATGAAGTATCCTCAACTCTAACACATTGCCCTTTCTAAAATGTATACTCTCATCAAGACATACCAGTTAGTAATATCATTTACCTAGTCATTAGAAATTGTCCATGCTGCCTAAGAATTTATGACCTTCCTTTTAGAACTGAACCGTGACCTTACACATGCAAATCTCAACCCTACACAACATACCGCATGTTTCATGCCACCCCATGATAAATATGAGAACTTTATAATCCACTCTGAGCCACAACTACTACGTACTCAACCACCCAAGAACCTTCCATTGATTCTATCTAGAAGAAAATCACTATACATTCCATGCTCCTCACGCTCGTAGAAAATATACATCTCTAACCGTGGTAGAAACAATCAAGAACCCTCCGAATTCCATTTGCACAAAACTAAACCATCAAGACAGGATCCTTCTCACATCAACCAAGCTATGCAGGCCACTAAAACCAAAGAGCATTGCCGCGAAACACCTGTAGAAACTCATTACCTCGTAAGCACCCAAAGAACTAATCCTAACCCTTACCATGCTGATCCGACCTACTACCAAGTTATCCTCTTTATCCAAGTTCCTTCTAAATTACCTTCAAATTGATACTTCTCCTTACCATAATACCGCAATTCCTCAACCAGACTCACCATACGAGACCCACGCATAAACCCACATCGTCTAAGGCTCATAAGCCGCTGAATACTCTCTTAAATATTCCCAAAAGCACCACATTCAAAATACATACCCGGAAGAGACTTCCTGTGAATCCAAAGCCATTACCTTCACCTTCCTGATACTGAAATATAGAACCCCATAATTGATATAGAAATGCCACAAGTCTTGATACTCTCCAATGCAAACCTCAGTTTCTAGCCAAATATACAACCTGAAGATCTCCAATTATTACATGAAAGATCTTGAAACCACTAGAACCATTCTCAAGAGTCATCCACTCTACTCAAACCGCCATTAGACCGATCAAACAGACCGGACGACCTGTGATCCAATAGCACTCCGACACTGCATAATGTAACCTCACCTTAATACAACCAAGCAACTTCTTGTTCTAGGCACCGCACAACCTTTACAAATAACAACTCACGTCATTCCGTGATTTTCACACACCCATAAAGCATAACATAACCTTTATTAAAATTTCCTTTACTCGAGCCATCCTCGGTCTCAACCTCCGTAAGCCATAACTGATTCACAAGTACGCTTCAAACCGGAACCAACATAGCACATAACTGCGCAACCAACTAACCAATAGCAGACTCCCCCACTTGGCTCAAAACCATAGATCAAAACACACAATAACTCAAAATGCATATACTCTATTACTGCCATAATACCATAGTGAGATCAAACTCAATCCTTCATAAGCTCGTGCAACACGGACCATCTAGTACTCCAAATATTCTGCAAATCTCACATTCGCCCTCGTAACATTCAAGCCCACTCTCTTAAGCGACCCAAATTTAAATTGCAGAACATACATTTCACTAGTAAAAGAGATCTTCTAACAAACAACGTAAGGCTCACACAAACTTCAGAACACTCCGAAGGAGAAAACCCACATGCTTTGCCTCAAACTAATAGCTCTTCATACCTTTCCACCATCATAAACATTACCCAATCACTTAATCTTCCTGAGTCGGAACTCATATCACAACATGAAACCTACTTCACTTCTCAATTAGGCAACATGATTCGGGGCTATACATCAAATCACGATGGAAATCAAGTACCAAATAGTTCTTTCTACCCTCAATCAGACCCTCCTCGTCACATCCAACTCATATGAACACATCTCGCAGTTACATCATACTCATCACGTAGCCATCCAGCCATCACTTTCACTAATAGGGACACTACCGACCACATGAATCCTAAAGCATGTGCTCACACAATCAACACCTCAGGGCTCAAGCTACAGGCAAGGCCCGACCTCAAGTCCTCCAAATTGGCCCAACATCAACACAGAGAGATCATATCTCACCCCTCGATCAGGGAATCACAAGCCGTCAACGCACAACCGATACCGAGCGCTCATACGCGTATACAAACGCGTGGAAGGAATTCAAATAGTTACATTTCAAGATGAATCAAGGATGCACGTTAATAATTCAAGAATGTGAAGTTTTTCCTAAAGGTTCTGCAGCCTCCCGAGGATAAGTACAGACGCCTCCATACCGATCCGCGAGACTCTACTAAACCTGCTCATGACTCGTGAGACCTATGTAACCTAGGCTCTGATACCAACTTGTCATGACCCTAAAACCGACCCGGTTGTGATGGCGCCTATCATGAAACTAGGCCAGCCAACACAACTCCCAAATTAACCATTTAATCAATAAAAAGGTCATTTTTAAACCTTTAATTAATCACAAAACTCATAATGTAAGTCTAAATGAAAAGTGCAGAATAAATACACACGCCCGCCATCGGGGTGTCACAAGTCAAGAGCATCTACTGAGGCCTGAATTCAATGAAGAGTCTAAAAATATACTAAAAACAATCTAAGGAAGACAAGAGGGGGAAGAGCAGGGCTGCGAATGTCGGGTACCTACATTGCTAACTCCGATGACTCTTCCACTGAGCAGTCAACACCTGCCACTGGGTTCAGAAATACCTGAATCTGCACACAAGGTGCAGGGAGTAATGTGAGTACGCCAACTCAGTAAGTAATAAAAGTAAATGAAAGCTGAGCAGTAAGAAAACACGTTAGCCATATCATAACGCTACAGCAAATGTAGTACATTTCCAAAACAACACAGAAATCATTTACTTCGTAAATCAAGCTCAATTTCAGTAAAACCTTTTTAAAGCAACTTTCAATAGTTTCAAACGAGTGATAAAACAGTGAGTAAAAATGATAGAAACGTCAACAGCCTCTCAGGCAAAAACATGTACCATAAACCTCCCCTCGAGCTTAATATCAATAGAACCACTCCCTCGGGCTTCCACACAATCACTCGTAATCAGCCCCTCGGGCATAACATGAATCGAGAACTGCCGCTCGGGCGAACATGGATCAAGAACAGCCCCCCGGGTAACAACATAAAACAATAACAGCCCCTCGAGCTACATCATATCACTCACACTGGGTACCCGCACTCACTGGGGGTGTACAGACTCCTGGAGGGGCTCCTTAAATCCCAAGCGCAATATCAAGACATCTCGCGGCATAATCAAATAGGCACTCTGCCTCACGAGAAGCCACCTCATCGGGTAACAAACCAGGCCCTCGGCCTCATAATCATGAATCTGTACCACACTGCTGCGACGTGCAGCCCGATCCCATAATATCCTCACAATACAGGCCCTCGGCCTCACTCAGTTAGAAATCTCTTAAGCCACTCGGGCAAACAGTAAAACATGATGCTCAGCCCAAAACATCATTTAAAATATCAAAACAGAGTAAATATGGCTGAGTTATGAAAAACAGTAGAATACAACATGACTAAGTACAATTATGAAGTCAAAACAATGAGGAGTAGTAGTAAAAATGCCCTAAGGGTCCAAAACAGTTGGCACGGGGCCAAAATATGGCATTTATCCCAAAACACGATAATTCTTTCCAAAACACAATGATATCAAATAGTTTTCAATCAAATACGCGATTTAACAATCATATGAGACGGACTAAGTCACAATCCCCAACGGTGCACGACCCCACACTCTTCATCTAGCGTGTGCGTCACCTCAAAGTAGCACAACAATGTGAACTCCGGGGTTTCATACCCTCAGGACAAACATTTACAATCATTACTTACCTCAATTCGGTTTAAACTCTAGCCCACGATGCCCTTGCCTCTCGACTCGGACTCCGAGCGCTCCAAATCTAGCCAAAAGCATATTGATACCATAAAAATATGCTAAGGGAACAAAGCCCACTCGAAAATAATCAATTTACACCAAAAATCTCGAAATTGGCCAAACCCGACCCCCGTGCCCACGTCTTGGATTCCGATAAATTTCACAAAACTGGAACCCTTACACTCTCACGAGTTCATACACTCTCACGAGTTCATACATACCAAATATACAAAACTCCGACCACAAATGGCCCCTCAAATCCCTAAATTTAGGTCTCCAATTCCCAAGCCCTAAACCCCCAATTTACTACTGATTTTGCATAGATTTCAAGCTTACAAATGTTAAAATTCGTCATAGAAACAAGTTTAGGGTCCAAAAACCTTACCTCCACGAAACCCTCTTGAATCCCCTATTCAAATTGCTCTCCAAAGATTTCTCCCAAATGAAATATGGTGAAAAACCACTCAAAATTGCGAAGAACCAAATATATATGTTCTACCCCAGCTAAACTGCTTTTGAGGTACAAATTCTTGCACCTGCGGTCCTAGGTGCGCTTCTGCGCAAATCACTTAAGCGCCCCAGACCGCACCTGCGATCAAATTCCCGCACCTGTGCTATAGCAAGTGCGCTCGAACAGCCGCTTCTGCGGTCCCAGCTACCCATGGCCATTTCAGCATCTGCGACCCTTTGGGAACTTCTGTGAACCCGCACATGCGGTCCCCAAGCCGCAGTATGACAGGAGTTTCAACTCTTCAGCTCCAAATTCTAACTCCAAACCTCTCGTCAACAGTCTCAAAACTCCCCGAGGCCCCTGGGACCTCAACCAAAAGCACAAACAAGTCATATACCACTATTCAAACTTTACCAAACTTCGAAACACCTAAAACAATGTCAAATCAACAAAATAACATCGGATTCAAGCCTATGGTTTCCAAAAACTTCTGAATTCTGCTTTCGATCAAAAAGTCTATCAAACCTCGTCCAAATGACCTGAAATTTTGTACACACGTCACAAATAATACGACGGACCTACTCCAACTTCCGGAATTCCATTCCGACCTCGATATCAAAATCTCCGCTATCAACTGGAAAACGCCAAGAATTGTTTTCACTGACGATATTTTGATCTACTCCCGCAGTCGAGAGGAGCATGAACAGCATATTCGAGTCGTTCTTCAGACTCTGAGAGACAGTCAGTTGTATGCTAAGTTTTCGAAATGTGAGTTTTGGTTGAGTTTAGTTGCTTTCTTTGGTCATGTTGTATCAGTAGAGGGTATTCAGGTGGATCCTAAGAAGATTAAGGTAGTCAAGGACTGGCCTAGACCCACATCAGCTACGAAGATCCGGAGTTTCTTAGGTTTGGCGGGTTATTACCCTCGGTTCGTGCAGGGATTTTTATCTATAGCAGCCCCAATGACTCGATTGACCCATAAGGGTGCCTCGTTCAGGTGGTCGGACGAGTGTGTGGCGAATGTTGGAAAAAGGATTTTTACTTGACTCTTCGCTGGTTTACTGTTTTTAACTGGTTTTACTGCTTCATTATTGAATGCCTTGTGCCTTATGTGTTTTCTTACTTTCAGTCATTATTTACATTTGCTACTCACTGAGTTGGAGTACTCACTTTACTCGCTTCACCCTGTATGCAGATTCAGGCGTAGCTGGTTCTGCTCCCGAGTGCTGATCCTTCTAGCTTCAGGCGGACATTCGGAGTACACGAGGTAGCTGCCTGGCGTCCGCAATTTCCGTGCTTCTTCTCCTTATCATTTCTATCATGTTTCAGACAGATGTATTAGTGTACAGACTTAGCAGACTTGTATTATGACTTTTAGATGCTCATGACTTGTCACAACCTGGTTAGGGATGTGTTGGGTTATATTTCCACACTTTACTGATATTATCCGCTACTTAATACTATTAAACCATGTGTTACACTGTTTTATGTTGTTTAATTGCTTAAAAAAGTGAGTTGGGTTTAGTTGGCTGGCATTGTCTTCACGAGAGGCGCCATCACGACCGGGTTGGGATTTAGGGTCGTGACAGGTTTAAAGGTTCAAAATTTTACAAGTTCCAAAGTTATGAGTTCGGAGGTTTATGTGTTTGGAAGTTCACTGGTTTAGAAACTATAAAGTTTACGGGTTAAAAATCTGCGGTTTCGAAAGTTTATGAAAAATGTGAGTTCAGAAGGTTGTTGGTTGAAAGTTTATGGCTTCATGTTTATTATATCAAAATTATTTATGAGTAATCTTGAGAAGTCATTTTTCTTAATTTACGTACCAAACATCGAAAAATGAATAAGATTACTACTTGTTTTCCAAGAAAATATTTTCTTAGAAAACATTTTCAGTTATACCAAACACACCCCAAGTATCCTCAACTTATGAGCTTATTACTGCATGTTTAGGACTAGTTGTTCTTACTTTATGAGCTTGTAAGTCTATGTTTAGGACTACTTGTCCTTAACTTTTGAACTTGTAACTCTAAGTTCAGGACTACATATCCTTAACTTTTGAAGTTGGAACTCGAAGTTCAGTACTACCTGTTCTTAATTTCTGTGCTTGTAACTCTATGTTAAGGACCAAGTGTCCTTAATTTTTGAACTTCCAACTCTAAGTTCAGGACCAAGTGTCATTAACTTATGAGCTTGTTACTGTTAGTTCAGGACTAGCTGTCCTTAATTTATGAGCTTGTAAGTCTAATTTAAGGACTACCTGTCCTTAGTTTTTGAGCTTCTAACTCTATGTTCAGGACTACATGTCCTTAACTATTGAACTTGTAACTCTAAGTTTAAAACAACATGTCCTTAATTATTTGCGAATTATTTGCAATGAAAGAGAAGATATGCAATGGTAATAGATGTTGTATCAAAGACCATATAGCACTACTAAACACTTCAACTTCTGGGGCTTAGGAAGAAAGCCTATTTATGCCCTACGAAAATCCTGCAGGTAAGTGTGTTCTTGCTCAACTTTGTGAGGTTTCAATCAGTGTTTCGCGTCTTCTTCATCACAAAAATTTGAATACTGGTCAGGGTCCATCAGTGATTTGAGCTTGTTGGGTTTGGGAAGAAAAGAAATAGAAGAAAGGATAAAAATATCTTTTCATATTAATTTTAATAAAGTAGTGGCTATTTTTGCTCAACATTAGAATTGCTGGATTAAAAATATATACCACCTTAAATAGTGGCTACCACACGCAATTTTTACTATATCCAAATGGGCACAACGCGGACCAGTTATAACAGTTAATAACAAAAAAATAAATTGTAAGTATATTCAAATTCTAATCCAATAAAATTTTCACCTCCTAATTAATTATTGTAATGGAGGTTTATTTTTTTTTTTTTTTTGAAGGGTAAGATACTTATATTATATTATATTATAACTTATGACATTATCTTAGGGACAATGTCCCATAGAGCTGCCGTTAATACATAGTTGGTTCATACCCCCTAGGGCATTTTCATTACCTAGGAAGGCCAAAATATTACATGCAAATAAACTACAAGTCCGGAAATGAATACAACCATCCTTATCAGCTGAATACACATTAAGAGCAAAATTAGGAGGCTCCGCAAAATAGCTAGTAATATTATAGCTAGGATAAAGTAGTGCTTCCTTGGCTAGTTGGTGTGCAACTTTGTTCCCCTCGCGAAAGTTATGCTTCAGTCTGATCTCCCCCATCTCCATTAGCTTCGCCATGAAGTACCTGCACTCACTAAGCAAACTAGTGTAAGTAGGATAATCTTCATCCATGAAACGTATGACCTCAGTAGCGTTCGTTTCTATTTCACATGGTATGAAATTTCCTTGCATAATCGTTTCCAATGCTTGTCGAAAGGCTAGCAGTTTAGCATGGATTGGGGTTATGCATTCACATTTTTTGTAATATCCTAGCATCCATTTTCCTCTATTGTTTCTTATGACTCCACTTATGCCACCATGTAGATTTTCTTCAGTGAAAGCTCCATCAATGTTTATCTTATACCAATTTTGAGGAGGTGGGTGCCACTTTAACTTCACCTTAATGGATCTATTACTAGTGGTGTGTGTAGTAGCTAGGTAGAGAAATTCCATTTGCATTATTAAACAATTTGGTGGTGTTGATCTTATTTGCAGTGTTGTTAATATTGTTGTCGTTTCTGTTTTTCCAAATTGACCATAATGCAAATGGAAAAACCCCTTCCCAAGTGATGAGATTGTTTGGTAAGTTAGGAGTTTTATTTCTTATGAATTCCACCCAATGCTCATGTGGCATAGGGTTTCTTGAATGCACCCATGTAGATGCCCAGAATTGTTTTACTATTTTGCAATCCCAAAAAATGTGGAGAAGAGATTCGTTAACCTTACAAATTGGGCAATTTGTGTCTATGTTAATATCAATTTTCCCTAGGTATTCCCTAGTAGGGAGTATTGAGTGGTAACATTTCCATACGAAAAATTGGATCTTCCTAGGGCATTTTAATCCCCATATCCATGCATAATTGTTGTCATTATAGATATGCTGGTCAATTAAATTATAGCATGATGAGGTTGTGAATATTCCACTGGCAGTTTTGGTCCAAGTAAGAGTGTTAGGATGAGAGATAGATGTGGTTAGTGATTGGATACTGTTCATAATATTGTTAGGAAGTTTTAAAGAAATGTTGGCCAAGTCCCATGAGCCATTATGAATTATGTCTTTTATTTCAATTCACTTTCCTTTTTATTAAGAGGACCTATAATATTTTTCCTTAATTTTCCAAATTTAGGGATCCAATTGGTATCCCATATGGACAAGGTTGAGTTGTTATCCACGGGCCATCTTATTCCTTCTCTACACAAATGCCATCCCTTTTAGAGACTTTTCCAAGAGTGTGAGACCCCCTTTGTTGATTTTATATGGCCGTATATACTAGTAATAATACGTGCCCAAGTGGCAGTGGGGTTACTTAGAAGCCTCCAAACCAGGCTTGTTAGAAGGGACAAGTTTTTAGATTGAGCCTTTCTAATGCCCAGCCCCCCCATATCCTTTGGCCGGGTTACTACATTCTAGGCTACTAAGTGCATTTTCTTTTTTTCCCTTGTAGTTCCCCACAGGAAGTCCCTTTGAATTTTATCTATTTATTTTAGTGTCCTACTTGGGAGTATTGAGAGCTGCATTTGGTGATTAGGAATAGTATTTAGTGTAGATTTTATAAGAGTACACCTTCCTGCCATATTAAGCCAATTGGCATCACAAATGTTCAATCTTGCCCTCATTTCTCAATTAAAGGCAAATAATCTTTATGTTTGGGACATTTACCACTCATAGGGAAACCTTGGTAGCTACCAAATTCCTTACCAGCCTTTATGTCTAGTGTAGAAATTATCCAGTTGCCCAAACCATTTGAACAATTCTTTGAGAGGAGCAATTTTGATTTATCCTTATTGATATTCAGCCCGGATAAAAGGCAAAAGGCATCCAAATTATCTTTCATATTAGTGATTGTTTTTTTGTTAGCTCTACCCATTAGGGCTAAGTCATCAGCAAAAAACAAATGGGATAGAGGAGGGCTTTTCTTATTTAAAAGAATTGGATCCCAACGAAGGGTGTCAACTTGGTGTTCATTTTTTTGGAAAGCATATCCATGCACAAGATAAATATATAGGGGATAATGGGTCCCCTTGCATGATCCCTCTTGTTGGGCAAAATTTCTCAGTTTTGTTACCATTAACAAGAATTGAGATTGAGCTAGTTGTGATGCAACTCATTATAAGAGATGAAATATTTGGAAGGAAATTGTGGAAACCTAGTGTTTGAAAGACAAACGACCATTTCAATTTGTCGAAGGCCTTTTCTGGGTCAATTTTTAGAAGCCAATTTTCTTTTCCTCTCCGGTTGTTAAAACATTTTATGACCTACGATGATCGCATTGTCAATAGGTCTTCTATTTTTCACAAAGCTAGTCTGACGTTCACTAATTAATTTGTTTAATAAGGGGTTTATACGATTTGCAATTATCTTAGTAATTACTTTATACAAAGTATCGCAGAGACTAATTGGCCAGGAATTTTGAAGCTTGTTTGCATTGTTGAATTTTGGTATCAAGCAAACATATGTTTTATTAAGGTCCTGGGGAATTTTTTTGCAATTAAAAATTTCCTGACATAACTTAATAACCTTATGACCCAGAATAGGCCAAAACTTTTGGAAGAAAAAAGGGTGTAACCCATCAGAGCCAGGTGCCTTATTAGGTTTGAAAGAAAAAAATAGCTCTTCAAACCTCATGATTTCGAAGAGGCTTATCAAGGCAAGACAAATCTATTTTACTAAAGTTTTTATTAACTGAAGTTAATTGTTTCCAATTTGTGACTTCATGAGATGTAGTAAAGATAGTGTGGAAGTAGCTTGAGACATGGTGCATGAGATCATTTTGATTCTCAATCTAGCATCCATTGTTGTCCTTGAAAAAAATAATTTTATTTTTCCTTCTCCGATTAGTAGCTTGTATATGGAAGTATCTTGTATTAGCATCTCCCTCATTTAGCAATTAACCCCAGAGCGAATTTTCCAGTAATCCTCCTCTAATTTGAGAACAGACTCATATTCGTCTATAAGGTTAACTTCTAGGTCCCTAAGAAATTGGCTATATTGGTAGTTAGGAGAGTTTTGGATTCCAGTTATTCTCTTTAATAAATTTTTTTTTTAGCAAAAATGTTCCCAAAAGCTTCCTTTTTCCATTCTAATACATTTTTTTGGAAATTCACGGCCCCTTCTATAATGTCCTTATTAGCCCAGCTATCCGTAACAACCCTTGGGAAGTCTGGGTGGGAGCACCAAAAAGTCTCAATTCTAAAGGGGCTAGCATTATGACTGTTAATATTATTGTTAATGTTAACTAAAATAGGGTTATGGTCAGAGTGAATTTTTGAAAGGTGTGTAACCGTAACCTTATTATACTCATGTAACCAAGATTAATTGGTATATACCCTATCTAGTCTTTCCATAATGAGGCCCCGATTTTTCCTCCTATGGTTTGACCAAGTGTATTTGCATCCTTTGTAGCCTAAATCCATTAGATGACAGTAGTTCAGACAATCAATAAGGTTCCTAGCCCTTCTTTGGTTTATAGTTCTACCCCCAAATTTATCCGTAGAATTAGTAAGTTCATTGAAATCCCCAGTCACTAGCCAGGGTCCTTTATATGAATCATATATATATTTAAATTATCTCATAATAACATCCTAGTAGCAATATTATTACTAGTATATACTGTAGAAAAAAGCCAAGGAAATTTTTTGGGTTTTACCTCAATCATTGCATGGATGGATTGGCCATTTTTGGTGAAATTGTACACTTTAATCACAGCAATATTCCATAGGAGCACCATACCACCAGAGTTTCCCTCAGCTGGGACCTCAACCATCTCATTAATGTTGTATTCTTCCAGAATAGATACATGGCACTCCATTTTTATTTCAAGTAGTGCAACTAGGTTTGGCTTGTGAGTATCCATAACTTCACGGAAGTGTCTCCTAAAATTGCCATTATTTGCACCCCGAACATTCCAAACAATTATGTTACTAGGATGATTCATTGGAGTCATTGTGGGTGGGGGTTGTTTGGATCCCTCCTCAAGGAGGGGACTAGAATGACTACATTCTTGCCCACTGTGGGGTCGTGGGGAGGATGAATGTCCAAGGAGCACTTATAAAGTGTCGTTGGGCAACTGTAGATGCATTTTCTGTCTAGCATTTCTTTGAAAATGAGTATTTTTACCTCGTTTAGGTTTGAAAAGTTCACTGGTAGCTCTAATAGAATTTCTAGGTCGTCCTCTTCCTCCTCTTCTTCCTCCTAGGCTCCTTCCTGGTTCTGCATGTTGGGAATTGGTGGTTGAACCTCCATTGGCTCTGGATGTGGACCTAGTTATTGGTCTTGCATGTGATGCTGAGGTGCCCATTGGGTAAAAATGGGGTTCAGCATGATTAGATCATCCGGGGCAAAAAAAGGCAAGCTGAGTGGTGGATTCTGGGGTAGTTGCTGATTTGCATTGTGTGGTATGTTCCACATGCCTTGCATGGTTTGCACTAGGTTCTAGTTCAGTGATAGAGCAAGGGGTTGTAGAATATTGCTCATCCACATTTGATTGATGTAGTTGTTCATGGCAGGGTCATTCCTTCCTAGATCAATTGTGCCAGAAAGTGTGTGTTTTGAATGATTAGAATGGAGTCTTGCTCGTTGATCTCCATGTTGAAGGATATGGCTTGCCCCTGAAGCCCCAGTTCCACCCATGACTGGGGTACATGGTTGGGAGGGCTGGGTGGTTGGGCATAGATCACTGGTGGTGGTTGGATTTGGGGTGGAAGAGGAGGTAGGTTGTTCATCGTTGGATTTCTTGATAGGTGAAAGAGTTGAAGCAGGCGATACCTCCTTCTTAGTGTTAATGGAGTTCTTGCCATTCTCAGAGGCTAAGTGTAATATTATAGAGGGGGAGGTAACTATGTAGGTAGTAGGGTTTGTATTGATGTGATCTAGGGTGGTAGGTTGAGAGATTTTTTGCGTGTAGTTTATATCAACTTCTACCGGATCTTTCATGGATATGGTAGTTGCCACTTGACATTTTTCAACTTCCATGTGTTGCATGGATGAGCTGTTATTTGTGGAGGAGTTTCTAGATTGTTAGTTTGTTGATTAAGGTTTCCATCCGATAATTGGTTGTGTAGTATCCCGGGTTGGTTAGTAATAGAAGTAGTTATATTATTCTGTTTTGAGAAGTTCATTAACGGGCTAGTTAATTGCTTGTCCATTTTGATAGCCAAAGGATTTGATTCATAATTAGTGAGATCTTCTTTTGACACGTAGTGGCCACTTGTAGAGACAATGGCTTTAGTGCCATGCAAAATAGTATTTTCATTTATAGTTTTTTTGTTTGCATTATTTTCCAAAACAATGTTCTCATGTGGTTTCTTAGGAAAACCACCATTATCCATGTAATGTGGTTTTCCAGTGGGGATTTGAGTGTCTGAGCTAGTATCTTTCCCCTTAGTTGATTGGGAGGCAGAATGAGAGAAAGCAGTAGCTAAATTTGATGTAGGGTCTAATTGTGTAAAATGGTTTGTAAGAGACGTACCTGGGGAATGTGACTTACCTGGCCTTGAAGCCAATAAATGTGCGTTTTTACCTTTGTCATTTGGGAAGGCTTCCTTTAGTTGTTGTGGATTGGCTACTTTGTTCTTACCTTTCTTGGGAAAGGACACTGTTTTCTACTCCTTTGTATCTTCACCTTCAAGGACTGCTACTTCTTCACTGATCCCTCCTTGTTGTTTTCCACTTGGTGTTATGTAATAGGTGCAGCTGATTGTTGAGTGACCCAATCGGCCACAATTTTTACATAAGAAACCTTCTCCTTCATATAGGATTGGTTGAACGTGTTGCCCAATTAGGATAGAGGTCTGGACTGGTTGGTTCAATGGCAATTCCACACATAGGCGAGCATATCTTCCTCTCAAGGTGGCAGATGTGCACGCATCCACCTTCAGTAGTTTTCAAATGTAGTTTCCAATTTTTGTGAGGATGATTCCATCGCAAAATTCCGTAGGTAGTTGGGGTTATCTAATCCAGACGGTTGTGTGATTTTGGCATGCCTTAGTTGCCACAAAATTTGGAATCCATTGTTATACTGATAAGAAGTGTCCATTGATGAACCATGGACCATTGTGTAGGATCTTAGCCATACTCTCTTCCTTCATCAATTTGACTGTGTAGTAATCTTCCCCTAAGTCTATTAGGGCAAATTTTCATCAATCTTCCATAGTTCTTGTGTTATCTTCTTTAGGTAGTGATGTATTATTCTTTTTCCCAGAAGCTTTATAATTAATGAAAACCTCCAAGGGTTATACATTCATTTTTTGTCTTCCTCACTTAGGGTTATTTGTTTCAAGTTGTTACACATAGAGTCCAAAGGAGGGTCTTCATCATCATAGGCTTGGGTGTCCATAGATGTGCAATGTGATCCTAGGTAGGAGTGTTGTTCCACAGAGAATAATTCCCCTTGAGTTAACTTATCCTTATAGGATATAGCACTTGTTGTAGGATTTATTATGAAAGGTGATGGATTATGTGTATGGGATTGTTTGTCAGGAGGTTTGGGAAGGATTTGGCAAGAGTTTTCAGTGGAAGTGGTAGTGAGAGGTTGTTCATCTGAAATTATTGTTATGGGTCCTTAGAGGTTTAATAATTGGGAAATGTGGAAGAGCTAGAAAAGGAATTTAAATCATAAACTCACAATTTAAAAAGAGAGATCAGACCCCGTTAGACTTAAACATCAAACACTTAAAAGAAACGATAATGAAAAAAAAAAAAATGATACTCTATAGCCACTCCTAAAATAATAGTCGAAGAAATATATATATATATATATATATATATATATTATATATTCTATAATGTTATAATAAACTTTTTCTTCTTAATGTTTGTGTCACTGTAGGTTTTTAATTAGTAAAATAAATTCTTTCTATTGTGCCCAAATACTAAGTTTTTTTTTTCATTACCATATCAGTTCCATGCCTATGACTTTAATTTTGTGAAGGCAAAACTAGCATCTCCAACTCACACGATCAAGGGAATTGAGAAATGTTATTATCACAAGAAGGCATACTCAATAATTTTTCTAGAACTTGCTCTAAATGTTCTTCGAGGCGAAATAATGGATGACACTGATTCTTGAAAGATGAAATTAGGCTTTCTTTGATACACCTTTTAGCCTCTTTT
>NC_031997.1:1542088-1562869 GCF_001879085.1 Nicotiana attenuata | reverse complement strand
ACTTGCATTTAGTCTAAAATGGGAGACATTGTTGATAAGAAATTAAATAGTACCTATAGGTACAACAAATCGAACAATCACTGTAATCATCAGCGGTATTTCAAAGTCTTCCACAAGTATTAAGTTGTGGCAATAGTCTCCCTTTGAGTCATGAGATTCTAGGATCTATATCCCGTCCAGCATTGACTGAAATACAAATCTAATTATCAACAATAAATTATTTTTGGTATAAGATAAAATTGCTCACATTCAGCAATAAGTTTAGCAACACCTATATATCATTGGATAAATATAAAATCTGCACACATATTGACATATACAAAATTATAGAATTGTAAATTTGTAATATAGAGAAGTAAAAAAGATCTTATCTTACCTATAGATGCCATGAGAAGAACAATGAATATGAAGCCAATGTTTAACAACACAATGCTGGAAATGGAACGACTCATATTAAAAGTATAGTATATATGTGAGCATGTCATTACCTTTAAGAGGCTGTAATTTATAGACCCTCCTAATAATATTTTTGGTAATAAACAAAGACTTTAGCTTGTATTATAGTTGTTTATGTTTGGGGTGTTATCACTTTTAATCCGCTTCAGAAATTATTTGCATTCGGTTGTCGAAAAGCGTATACAATTTGCATAATTTTTGTATAACATATAGAATATATATATATATATATATATATATATATATATATATATTTCTTCGACTATTATTTTAGGAGTGGCTATAGAGTATCATTTTTTTTTTTTTTCATTATCGTTTCTTTTAAGTGTTTGATGTTTAAGTCTAACGGGGTCTGATCTCTCTTTTTAAATTGTGAGTTTATGATTTAAATTCCTTTTCTAGCTCTTCCACATTTCCCAATTATTAACCTCTAAGGACCCATAACAATAATTTCAGATGAACAACCTCTCACTACCACTTCCACTGAAAACTCTTGCAACACTTATACTGTGAGACTTGAATACCGCTGATGATTACAGTGATTGTTCGATTTGTTGTACCTATAGGTACTATTTAATTTCTTATCAACAATGTCTCCCATTTTAGACTAAATGCAAGTGAGACATGTTATTGTTATGGATGTCACAAATCGATGTAATCCATTTGATGCAGAGTGACAAGGTAATTGTATATGCTTCGCGGCTGCTGAAGGTTCATGAGAAGAATTACCATGTTTATGGCTTAGACCTGGCACCCATTGTTCATGCATTAAAGATTTGGAGGCACTATCTTTATGGCGTGTCATGTGAGGTATTCACGGATCACTGGAGTTTGTAGTACTTTTTCATGCAAAAGGAGCTCAATTTGAGGCAGAGGAGGTGGTTGGAGTTATTGAAAGACTATGATATCACCATCTTGTATTATCCCGGGAAGGTCAATATAGTGGCCGATGCTTTGAGTAGAAAGTCAGCGATTATGGGCAGCCTTGCGTCATTCCAGTCGGTGAGAGACCACTTGTATTAGATATTCAGACCTTGGCCAATCAGTTTGTGAGTTTGGATGTTTCTGAGCCCAGTTCTAGCTTGTATCGTCGCTCGGTCTTCATTGCTTGAGCACATCAAGGTGCGGCAATATGATGACCCACATTTTCTTATCCCTAGGGACACAGTGCGGCACGGAGATGCCAATCAGGTTACGGTTGAAGATGATGGGGTTTTGAGGATACAAGGTCGTATTTGTGTGCCTATTTTGGATGGGCTTAGTGAGTAGATTTTAGAGGAGGCCCACAGTTCCCAGTATTCTATTCATCCGAGCGGCGCCAAGATGTATCAGGACTTGTGGCAGCATTATTAGTGGAGAAAAATGAAGAAGGATATAGTAGCATATGTAGCTTGGTGCCTAAATTGTTGTTGAATATCCAACTTTTCCCTCATATATTTCAAATATGCATATATACCTTCAAAATAGTGCACATGCATTATCATTGGATTTACAAGCACGCACATGATATTTTTTATAATTATTCTATAATTTCAAAGGCTTCAAATCAATTTATTTCTATATTATTTTTATTGTATAAATATCAAATAATTATCCTTCATATTATTTTTATGATGATTTAACCACCTAAATTCATCATTTATGACAACATAGTGTTTAAAAATCTTTATTGTATTTTTATAATTACATTTGCATTTTCAGGCTAAATTGCACATCCTTGCAATAATATAGAATATTAATGTATAATTATATTATTTATGCAGAAAATGATCTTTTATATTTTTAAAATGTTAAATAATTATTTTAATTCATTTTAGTGCACAAAGCATATTTTTGGTATTCAATTTATTATTTTTATAAATTATTTATTTGTTAAAATTTGGTATTTAAAGTCTGGCCCCATTTTTATTTAAATTCGGATCTAGAATTACCCAAACCAACCTAATTTACCCCAGCCCAACTACATAAAATCCTAGCCCAATCCGCCCCAGCCCAAACCAAATAACCCTTACCCAATACTCGTTTTACCCGACCTAGATCCCTCCTTCTATCTTGGCCGTTGATCTTGAAGATCAACGGCCCACATCCATCACACGCCTTTAATTTAGCTCCCCCAACCCTAACCCCTCATTCTCTCTAAACCGCCACCTTCAAACTCCCTCATCTCCTCCTCTTCGGAAACCCTAAGCGTCGTAACCCCTAATACCCCTTCGATTCCAACCAGATATGGAATCCATCGATGATATTCTTACATTATTCATCTTGTCTCCTTACTGGATACTCGTTTTTGGTATTACATAATGGCTTGCCTAGAATGTCAAGCAAATCTAGCAAAAATCAAACCAAATATGGTTCAAAATCTTTAACTTGTTGCTTATTTCGTCTGTGTTCATCATTTTCTATCTTTGAAAGTACGAATCTTTCCGTATCTCTTACTGATTCAACTTAACCCTAGGGTTAGGGTTTCAGACCTTCTTTAATTGAACCAAATATGGTTTGATTTTATGTTTCTTCTGAATAACCTCGTGTCTATGTTCATTCTATTAAAATATATGACTTTTTGCCTTTATTTTTTATCGATTTTGTGGTTTACCTAAAATAAGGGCTCAGATCTTTCTAGATCTAATCTGGTTCTTGATTTTTTAATTATTTTTCCTTAATCTTTACGTCTATATGTCTCTGTGCATCTTATTATAACTCTCTTCTTTAGTTTCTGACTAATTTTCACTTACCCTAAATTAGGGATTTTTGATTCTGCAAAATCAAACCAAATCTGTTTGACTCTTTAATTATTGTGTTAAAATCTCTGCCTATATGCCTATATGCATCTCTTTATTGTTATTACTGACGATTTTGTATATTTTACCTAATACTAGGGTTTGAGACTTTTACTCTTTCCTTTGTCATATGGTTTTGATACTTCCTTATTTTCAGCCAATCTACCATGCTTCTATTATTGCTTTCTTTATTTGCCATGAGACTGACCGTTAATTGATATTTTCCTTATTCTAAGTAGTACCTACCTGATTACTCGTTAATTGACTGAGTCTGACTTCAATTGAATCTCGATTTATTTTCTTTCCTTATTTGTGTATGTTTGATTTATTCTCTTATTATTTGTCTGCCTAATTGATTACTATTTAAACCCTTTCCCCTCTTCCCTTTAGGACAAACTCGAACTCTCATACTCTCACTAAAACTTAGTTCTTTTACTCTGATTTTGTGCTCATTGTTTCTGGTCTTGGCCAGCTGAAAGCCAAGGCCAAGTGATTCTGGAACTTAACTGCAGCATCATATCTACTTGCTTTCTTGCTTAACTGGTAAGCCCTAATCCCTTGTCGTTTCATTCTCCATATTTTTCATAGTCATTGTAACTTGAACAACATGTCTTGAACCTTACTATTAGCATGATTCTACTTTTTATGCTCATGTGACTCTCTTATGGTTAATATTTTTAGTTTGAAATTAGCTATTTTGAATAATATGAATCCTCTAATAAGTTAGCTTAATGTTTAATTTGTCCGGGCACACTGTTTGTTAATCATGCACCTGTTTTGAACCTCGCATTCTTAGGATACTACAAGCATATAATTAGTTAATTTGTCCTAATTTGTTGCTTAACTCGTGCGCCTGTCTGTTAATATGTAATGTGATAATCTAACAGCTTTGCATAAAATATTTCTGTGATTAAATAATGGTTGTCTTAAATGTCAGCATGCTCCCTTAGTGTAATTAAGTCTCTCTTTTGAATTAACCTATTTGAAACTATGTACTCTGCAAACTTTGTTGTTTTCTGAATGCAATTATGTGTTTTAAACCTTGTTTTCTGAAATAAAACTGTTTTGAAATCTGCCTTTACTCCCTTTTATATGTTGATTTTTAAAATCTCACTCTTTGTCCCTTAGGTTCTCAACCACCCAGTGTGATCAGTGCTCAGGGTCCAACTAAGACTCCCGTGAACTCTCACACACTGGGAACTGGTTACCCATCTCTTGTGAATCATCCGCTAAATACACGGTTCTGGTGTGAGCATTGCCCTGGGTCCTTGAGGACCTTTGAACTTTGACACGCTAAAAACCTGGTTCTATATGTGCTATGAGTGAATCACTCATATT
The DNA here is from genome assembly GCF_001879085.1 of Nicotiana attenuata. Classification (NCBI taxonomy): domain Eukaryota; kingdom Viridiplantae; phylum Streptophyta; class Magnoliopsida; order Solanales; family Solanaceae; genus Nicotiana; species Nicotiana attenuata. The sequence continues at coordinate 1,558,298 of NC_031997.1, read as the reverse complement.
TTGGCTATGTTGTACCTATGAAATGAGCCTCAAAGTTGATTGGTGTGAAGGCTTGGTTCCCAGGTTCAGTTGTGCTTAATGAAAGCTCCCTATAGTTTGTCTTACCACTATTATGTAATTTATTCATTTACTCTGGCCTGTAATAAGTTTGTAACAAAAAGATTCTGGGGTATATAGTAAATTTGGGAAGGGTCTTTATCCTCTTTGGGCAATCCGGGTAGAGATCCTGCCAATAGTGTTTCATTTGCTCTGTTAATCCTGTTTTACCTCATCTGTGTTGAAATCGTGTGAGTGATGTACTATGCTTCCATATAAAAAATCTTGCCTATAGGAAATTAAATTGCATTAGAGATCCCGCCTATAGGAAATTAAATTGCCTTTGAGATTCCACCTATAGGAAATTAATTGCATTAGAAATCCTGCCTATAGGTTGTATTAAATTGTGCAACAAACATATGTTAGCAGTCATGCCTATAGGACCTCAATGTTGATCTAACTATTTCTAGAAATGTGCACCATTTCTGCCCATATTATTGTTCAATAGATACCATGTCTATAGGACTAAAAGTGATTTCAAACCTAGAGATCATGCATATAGGTTTTTAAATCAATTCAGTAATAGATACTATGCCTATAGGAATAAAACAATTTTCTAACCTAGAGATCATGCCTAAACGATTTAAATCAATTTAGTAACAGATACTATGCCTATAGGACTAAAATCGTTTCTAACCTAGAGATCATGCCTATAGGACTAAAACTGTTTGTAACCTAGAGATCATGCCTATAGGATCTAAGTCAGTACAGTAATTAGAAATCAAGCCTATAGAGTTAAAATCAGTTCGACATTAGATATCACGCCCATAGTATTATGTCAATTGGCTCTGGGTACAATCGCCTTATTAAATCAATTAAACAATGTGTTTAATAATAATTCAGGATTATGTAAGCATGATGCATTACTGTCTGAAGTACCCATACGACATTCATTAGGCAAATAATAGGTCCTAATACCCGCCTTAATGAAGATGCTTCTATATAACACTGCTCGCCTATTTTCTCACATAGGTATCCTGTCTATAGGATTCTGCAGATTAATAAAACCTGCTAATTAATTGCGTGCATTTGTTGTTTACGTGCGGAGGGTGACATGAGCCCATATTTGCTTTATACTTGCAAGTCCTAACAAGTTTTGTTTGTTGCCTAGTCTTTTACATTTTGAGCAACCTAGGCTTAGTCCAGAACTATCCCAAATAGAGGTCCTAATACCTCCAGGGCCATAGGTAACGGACGGGTAGTGCACGCATAGGGACGAACTAGAATCAATTAGAGTTCTTTAGGTAACAACTTAAAGATAGTAATCGAGTAGCAGGAGATGATAGTCTGTGCGTTCTAAATAATATAACACCCCGACTCGAGGGAGTTACGAAGTATTATTTATGTTGCACGGGGTGATCCTTTAGGCTAAAAAATTTACGACCCCCAACCCTATTAAATATTCTTTTCGCTTCTTTATTAGACTAATTCATGAGTTATGTTCGGCCGGGACCCACCATTGTGGACCTTGAGGGGTGCCTAACAGCTTCCCCTCGAGGTAATTTCGAGCCCTTACCCAATCTCTGGTGATGTAAACTGGTAACATGAGTTATCTGCTCTAGGTGCTCTAACGCACCTTAATTCATTTGGTGGCGACCCTTTCAGTTCCAATTCCTACCCTCTCAAAAAGGAGTTGTCCCAAAAATGTCGAAACCCGATTTCGCGAGAAAAAAGGGGCGTGACAATTGTCAGAAGTAAAGTGCGAGCATCAGAGACCAGGTGGTTTGCTTCAGAAAATAGAGATTCCTAAGTGGAAGTGGGAACGTATCACTATGGATTTCGTTGTTGGACTCCCACGGACTCAGAGGAAGTTCTATGCAGTTTGGGTCATTATGGACAGGCTGACCAAGTCAGCGCATTTCATTCTTGTGCCAGTTACCTATTCTTCAGAGTGGTTGGCAGATATTTATATTTGCGAGATCGTTCGTCTTCACGGTGTGCGTGTCTATCATTTCTGATCGAGGTATGTAGTTTACCTCGCATTTCTAGAGCGAAGTGCAGCGTGAGTTGGGCGGGCAGGTGGAGTTGAGCACATCATTTCATCCTTAGATGGACGAACAGTCCGAGCGCACTATTCAAATATTTGAGGATATGCTTCGTGCTTGTGTTATTGACTTCGGAGGCTCTTGGGATCAGTTCTTGCCACTTGCTGAGTTTGCCTACATCAACAACTATCATTTGAGCATCCGGTTGACTCCCTATGAGGCATTATATAGTAGACGGTGTCGATCGATGGAGGGATGGTTCGAGTCGGAGGAGGCTTAGTTATTAGGTACAGGATGCCTTGGATAAGGTTAAGATCATTCAGGATAGACTTCGCACAACTTAGTCTAGGCAGAAGAGTTATGCCGACCATAAGGTTCGTGATGTTGCACTCATAGTTACAGAGACAGTGTTGCTCCGTGTGCCACCCATGAAGGGTGCAATGGGACTTGGAAAGAAGGGAAAGTTGAGCCCTAGATACATTGGACCTTTTGAGTTTCTTTAGAGAGAGGGTGAGGTAGCTTACAGGCTCGCATTGCCACGTAGTTTGTCAGAAGTTCATCCGGTATTCCATGTGTCCATGCTCCGGAAGAATCACATCGATCTTTCCCACGTTTTAGATTTTAGCTCTGTCCAGTTGGACGAGGATTTGACCGATGAGGAGGAGCTGGTGGCTATTCTAGCTTGGCAAGTTCGTTAGTTGAGATCAAAGAGTTATCCTTCAGTTCGAGTGCAGTGGAGAGGTCAGTCCGTCGAGGCAGCTACTTGGGAGTCCGAGTCAGAGACGCGGAGTAGATATCCCCACCTTTTCAACAGTTCAGGTACTTTTCTATGTCCATTCGAGGACGAACGGTTGTTTTAGATGTGGAGAATGTAATGATCCGAAAGGTCATCTTATGTTTTAGAACTCAATTCTGCACTTGTAATCCTTACAAATCTCATTTTACTCTCTTTGATTTGCGCGCGCAGTCCGAGCGTGTTTCTGGAAAGTTTTATGTTAAAAGTTGTTGAAATGAAGAATTTTTGCCTTAAAAATTAAATTGAGTTGACTTCCGTCAACGTTTTTAGTGAACGGACTCGGACCCGTACTTTGACGGTCCCGGTGGGTCCGTAACATAATTTGGGACGTGGACATATGCCCGGAATCGAATTCCTAGGTTCCTAACTTGAGATATGAATTTTTCTTGAAAATTGAAAGACTGAAAATTTAATGGTTTTAAGAATTGGTTAATGTTTGGTCTCGTTGTTATCAGGTCCGTATTTTGGTTCCGAAGCCCGATATAGGTTATAATATTTCAGACTTGTCTGTGATATTTGGTGAGAAACGGAGTTAGTTTGACGTGATTCGGACATCTGGTTGTGAAAATAGAAGTTTTATAGCTTTCTTGAAAATTTCATTCGAATTGGTGTTCAATTCGTAGTTCTAGGTGTTATTTTGGCGATATGATCGCATGAGCAAGTTCGTATGATGTTTTAGGACTTGTGTGTATGTTTGGTTTGGAGCCCCAAGGGCTCGAGTGAGTTTCGGATAGGCTACAGAGTGAAAATGAACTTAGAACATTGTTGGTATCTGCAATTTCTAGGAACTGGCCTCTGATCTCGCATTTGCAAGGTTAGAGCTCGCAATTGCAATCATGACAGTCTCGCATTTGCAAGCTACTCATCGTAATTTCGAAGATTAGCTGGGCCACACAGTGCTCGCATTTTCGAGAGATTCTTTACATTTGCGAAGAAAGTCTGGGAAGGGCACTGATCGCAAATGCGATCCAAGACTCGCAATTACGGAAGTTGATATTCGTATTTGCAAACCGATCTTCGCATTTGCAAAGGCAACAGAGGTGTGAAGCACTTAGACGGGATTTTTGATTCATTCTTCAAAATTTCAAACCTAGAAACACAAGAGGCAATTTTCCAAAAGAATTTTCTTTCCCAAAGCATTGGTAAGTGATTTTAAACTAATCTCTTTCAATCTTCCACTACATTTTCCTAAGATTCAACCCAAAATCTAAAGTTCATGGTGGAAATGGGGGGTTTTTAGGTAGAAACTAAGGATTCGATAAATTGGGGATTTAGACCTCAAATTGAATTCGGATTCCAAAACCAATTATATAACCGGGTTCGGGGGTGAATGGGTAATCGGGCTTTGGTCCGAATTTCGGGTTTGGACCAGGCAGGTCCGGATGTTGACTTTTGTTGACTTTTTTAATATGGCCTAAATTGAATTCTTTGCAATCATGGGTAGTTCCTAAGGCTTTATTTGAATCGTTTGGTTGGTAATTTTGTAGATTGTATTGGTTCGGAGGCTTATTCGAAAGGCAAAGCAGTGGTTGAGCTTTGAGTTCAGTCTTTGGAGCAAGGTAAGCGTCGTGGTTAACCTTGGCTTGATGGATTAGGTCTTATTTGCCTATTTTCTATGTGTTTGAATGTTGGGTACAACGTATATGTGAGGTGACGAGTACCTGATAACTATGGATTTTAGCCTATCTTATGCTCTGTTTTGCTTAGGTTTGGACCAAAAATGTGTAAAAGTATTCCTGAAAATTGACTTAGAGCCCGTTTGGATTAGCTGATTTGAAGTAGCTGATAAGCATTAGGTGCTGAAAAGCACTTTTAAGTGATGAAGCTGATTTAATAAATAAGCAGTTACGTGTTTGGGTACATGTTCTGATTTAAAATGGAATGAATAGAAAATTAGAAAATTTATTTGGGAACAATATTTGTGAATTAAAAAATATTATTAAGGATAAACTAGTAATAGTCATGGTCAAACTAAAAGTGCTTATAAGCTGAAAAGCCATAAGTTGGGGGTGACCAACTTATGACTTATGGCTGATTTTAGCTTAATAGCACTTGACTTAAAAGCACTTTGAATATTTACCAAACGCGTAGATAAGCCAAAATGTGCTTATAAGTCAGTTTGATCAGCTTATAAGCTTAGCCAAACACCCTCTTATTGTGCTTGTCTGCAAAGTTTGGTCAAAATGAGGCAAGAAGGCCATAATCAACTTATGAAGGAGTTAAAATTGCACAAGTACAAAGCTGAGATAAAAGCGCTGACCGCGAAGGAAAAGAGCGGTCACAGAAGATCCACCGCTAAAGCGGCAACAATCTTGCGGTCCGCGGAATTGAGGCTCAGAGAGGGTGTTTTGGGTGCAACAGAGACCGCGAACCTCGATGAAAACGTGCGGCCGTGGAATACCTGACGTGGCCGCGGTGGTATTTCCACTGAGAGCGGCGAGCAAAGTTCAGAGACCCTGCAAATTGAGCCTAACTGAGGAGCGCGGTTCGCATTCAAATTGCATGGCCGCAGTTGAGGCTAACACTGAGGCGGTAACTTTTACGCTGTCCGCAAAACCAATTCCAAAACAAGAAAAAAAGAGAATAAACATGGTCCGCGCTGGTTTTGCGTGGCCGCGGAAGTCCGTACGCTGAGGCGCTTATTATTTTGCTGACAGCGGAACCTCCGTAGGGGTATTTTTGTCCAGTAATTTCAGCTTTGTATACATAGATCTTTTTCACATTTTAGGTTATCTTTTCTCTGAGGAGCTCGTGAACAACTGTATTTTACCACTTAGAGTAATTTTAGAGAAGCTTTAGCTATTAATCTTAGATTTTATTCTTGAAATCAATTTTTATGGCTTATATTTCATCTCCATCTTTGATTTCTACCTTGATTATGAGTAGCTAAACCCACTAGCTAGGGTTGTGACCCAACCCTAGTGTGGGTATTTAATGGGTCTTCAATTAAATGGCTTAATTATTTATGGGTTAGTGATATTTAGCTTGATTCATGCTTTAATTGCGGAATTGGTGGTTGCAAACACTGATTCATGCCTTTATGGCTTAGACTCTTCTTGAGAAAGAGGGACTAAGTCTAGGAAATTTAGGCTAACAAGGAATTGGGGTGCATTCAAGAGATTGATAGCTCCAATTAAAGGGTTAACCTAGAGATAGTAATACCGGACTTGAGCCAATTTTGCTTGCATTGTTTGAACACCCAATTGGGCTTCAGAAAGCCAATTAGGGCAAAGTCACTAAAACTACCGAGAGGTATAGAGTGAGTAATTATGTGAAAAGGTTATATCATGATCCCAAATATGAAAAGATTGTCCTAAATTCTAGACCCCATTAGATACTCGCCTAGGTGTAAGTCACTTCCCTAGTGCTTTTTATCAATTGAGAAAAATCCTACAAAAACATTGTACTTAGATTACTTTAATAAATCATTAGCATTTAAAAATAGAATAGCAACAAATCCAAATAAGGGTAGAAGTGAAATTAAGAGCAACACACATAGCTAGACTGGATAGAAATCCAACTCCCAATAAATATTAGCTCCTTGTGGATATAGATCCCGACCTTTCGGGTAAAAGCTTCATCGACCACGCTTTGCCATTTTATAGTGGTATAGGGTTGGAGACTATCAGTACCTATGCGTTGTTGTCGGGTCATAGCATGCGAGTGGGTCTTATTCTTTAAATTGTTGTTTTCCATGATCACATTATCAATGCTTAGACTAGTTACTCATTATGTTGATCGTTCTTATCCAGTTTACGGACTTTGGTATTGATTGGTATTGATTCAAAGTTGAGGTTTGTATTGTGGAACCAAACGTTAAAGTATGACTTGTTCTTGTTATTTTCATCTCCCTATTGTTATTGTTCATTGTTTGGTAAGGGAGAGTGTTAATGCACGAAGGGTGATGCTGTGCCATATTTTGTGAGTGATAATGCAAGAAAGGTGATGCCGTGCCATATTGTGAGTGTTAATGCACGAAGGGTGATGTCGTGTCATGTTATGAGAGAGTTAATGCACGGAGGGTGATGTCGTGCCGTTTCTATTGATTATATGGTGAGGTTGAGAGTAAAATCACGACGGGTGATGTCGTGCATTCTCCTCTACTGTGTTTACTTGTCATTATTGGTTCAAGGTATATTGGTGGATTAAGTTTTCTTTACTGTTGTGATTCTCTATCTTGTAATCCTCTCAGCATGTCCCCCTACCGATATTATCTGTCTATCTTTTACTGTCGTTATTTTGTACATATACTTTTAAATTGCACAAGTTTATTATGTATGTGTCTTGTCTTAGCCTCGTCGCTACTTCGTCGAGGATAGGCTCGACACTTACCATTACATGGGATCGGTTGTACTAATACTACACACTGCACTTCTGTGTAGATTTTGGTATTGGTCCCAGATGATCGAGAGGCATAGCAGCTCGGACCGGACCACCAGAGACTCAAGGTAGATCTGTCCGCATTCACAGACCTTGAAGTCCCCGTCTACCTCTTCTGTTTTACAGTTTTCTTTCGTTCAAACAGTTTTCTTTCAGACTTGTAGTAAATCTTGGAATTTTCGTGAATTGTGACTCTAGATTCGGGTAGTAGTACATATATTGAGGTTGTATAAATTTCCGTATTCACTTTAACTCGTTATAGCTTATTTGCTGTTAATTACTGAAATGTATAAGAATTGGCTCAATGATTCTCTAACGTTGGCTTGCCTAGCAAGTGAAATGTTAGGCGCCATCACGGTCTCGACAGTGGGAATTCCGGGTCGTGACATGATCCTAGAACAGTAAGAGCTGTACCAATATTCTTTTTATCATCCTGCAAGATTCCAAAAAATATATATTAAATAGTTTTTCCAAAACACTTTTTAGATAATATTTGAAAGACAGTGGCGGAGCGAGAAACGTTATAACAAAGAAAAATGCAAAAATGTTATACCTAGAGGCTTCCCTTACACTTATGGGCGGAGATAGAGTGGCAGAAGGCGATCCGTATTAGCTGTTGAATCGCCCTTGGTTTTCTTTGTGTGCCTACTTTTTATTATTTTTTTGAATTTTCTTAGTTAAAAATTCTACTTCCGCCACTGCTTATATTAGGTGGTTCAACAGTTCATATCCATAATTTTTTCCCAAAATTTAAGCAACTCGCATAATGTGATTTTCTCCTTCCTTACTTTTAGCCCCGCCATGAATTATGGAGGCTAAAACTAGGAATACGATGGTATAAATTTAATCTCAATTTTAATACAGGATATTCGACCTTATCCCATTAAATTTGGGATTATATTATCTCACCTCCTATATGGGATAAATTAGTCTAGAGATTATAATTCCTGGAACTATAATCCCAGGATATTAGTCCGCGTACCAAACGACCCCTAACAATTACGAAGAACATTGCACTAATAACGTAATCGTAAAGTACTAATATAGACAATAAAGCGAGGAATAAAGCCTGCAAAGATCTTATTGATGATCGTCAGTAATTTTTTAAATTAGCAGAGACCTCTGAATAAGAGTAGATAGATCCCATCCATTCCAACATAATCCTCAATAATAATATAAATGTTATTTCAAAGCATTTTTACGAGATAAATTTGAGAGAATATATTGGTAGTTACCACTTACCAGCATAGTTTTTTCAACCCAAGCTCGTTTGTCAGTGTTTTCAAAGCCCATAACAGTAGTATGAGGAACATAGAAGTATTTGTAGAGCAAATAGAGATGCTAACCAAACATAATAATTAGGCCACTTGGAACCAAGAAGAAATCGAGGTATTCTTTTTGAAAAGCCATTTGTTTTCTTCTCTTCTCTATGAAAAAGAATTGTGAAGAAAAATATATAGTTGGATGGTTTCAATCATTATACATTGTTGTGCAAAATTGTTGCTTTAAAGGAATTAATGGGCATCTTTTGTTTGCATATTTAAGCAATCTATCTCTTTACGTAGATGTGTAGAAAAAACAACTAGCAAATGTCAAATAGAAGAATCAAACTCATGGATCTAGCTGGACTTATGATCAATTCATAAATGTTATACCGAAATAGAAAGCAATTTGATAAGAAACTTAGTGTCAAGTATTTTTCATTAGTAACATATCTAAAATAGTCAAGTCAATATCTAAAATAGTCAAGTCAATATTTTTATTTGGGGTTGCTGAAAAATAGCACCTTTACTATATCACTTCTTGATAAAATGTCTTATAATTATTATATGGATTATTTTTAATTTTTCAATTTGGAAGAAAGAATGAATTTTGAAAATGGGAGGCTAGAGCCAGATCAGGCAAAACATGAAAAGCATCTTTAGGTCAGAGGCAGAGCTAGAATTTTAACTTTATGGGTTTTGAATTTTGAAAGAACAACTTCAAGTACTAATAACGGGGTTGTAAATGTAATATTTGTATATATTTAATAAATTTCTTAACACAAATACATGTTTGAACAAATGCTACTATGTTTGACTGAGCCCGTAATCGAACTTCTAGCTCCTGTAACAACACGAATGGTCATTTTGCTTTCTACAATCCCGTTCCCCTAAATAAGACTTCCCATACTTGCTTTTACTGATTTATGTCTTACGAGGATGGTTGTTTCGGGATTTCGAAGAGTTCGGCTTGAAATCGGAACACTTGGTTCCTTACGGTTGGCTTAAAAAGGCCAAGTTTGATTTCGGTCAATATTTTGAGTAAACAACCTTGGAATCAAGTTTTGAAGGTTCCAATAGGTTGTATGATAATTTTGGACTTGGGCGTATGTCTAGATCGGATTTTGGATGACCCGTGAGCGTTTTGGCACCCAATAGTGAAAGTTGATTCTTTAAGGATTTTGAAGTTCTTTCAATTTGGTTTGGAGCGGGTTTTTGTGATATCAAGGTCCGAATGGGATTCCTAGACCAGGGATAGTTCCATAATGTCATTTAAGACTTGTACGCAAAATTCGGTATCATTCCGAGTAGTATAAACACGTTTCGTCACTACTTCTTCGAGGTTAGACTGGATACTTACTGGGTACATTGTATTTATGTACTCATACTACGCTTTTGTACTTAATTGTACAAGATCTGATGCATGTGAATGTAGTTATCCGCCAGGCGCGCATACTTGATTCGGACTTAGACTTACGGTGAGCTGTCCCCACCCTAGCCGTTCAGCAACATACCGGAGTTTTTCTCTTTTGCTTGTATCTGTATACTTATTTCAGGCAGTAGGGTAGTCTTCTTTTGTATATTCTACTAGTTGCACACACAGTTGTGACACTAAATCCTTGTCAATTATTAATGTTGATACCCAATTTTTCCTTCGTATATATTTAAATATGCATACATACTTTCAAAATATTGCATAGACACTTACAAACATGCACAAATATTTTTATAATTTTGAAGGAGTAAAAAACCAATTTATTTCTGTATTTTATTTATATAAATATTCAATAACTATCACTCATATTATTCTATGAAGATTGATTATTTAAATTCATCATTTTATGCCCATATAAACCATTAAATATTTTAATTGTATTTTTACAATCACAATTGCATTTTAGGCTAGAATTACGTATTTTTTGAAACAATAGCGTATGTATATGTAAAAATATATTATCCATATAGAAAATGACTTTTTATATTTTTATAATATTAATTAAGTATTTTAAAACATTTCCACGCACAAATCACATTTTTATCATTCATAAATTGTTTTACTAAATTAATTGAGTATTTAAAATATAGCCCTAGAAAAGGCCCAAATTCCACCTGACCCTAGCCCAATTACCCCCTACCCATCCAACCCAAACCCAAACCCAAATACCTGATTAATATCAACCCGGCCCAGCTAACATTCAATCCTGGTCGTTGATCTCAGAAGATCAACGACCCTAAATCAATCACTCCCTTTTAATATAACAAAACCTCTAACCCTACCCATTTTCTTCTGAACCCGCCTCCCTCATATGCTCTCATCTCTCACCCAGTCTAACCCCAACGCCGTCACCTGCTATCTCCTCCGATTCCGACTTAAAATGGAATCAGTTATGGTTCCCTTTGCATTATTGGTCTCTCTTCACCGTTGGTTACTCGTCTACGACGCTATCTAGTTGTTTCCAAACATGGCAAAGTAAATCTAGCCAGGATCGAGCCAGATCTAGTTCAAGATCTTTCGTGGTTTGACTATTTCCGTCTATATTCATTACAATACTTGTGAGTACGAATACTTTTGTATTTTAGGGTCTCAAATCTCCGGTTTAAACCAGATTTAGTTCAACTTCTGTTTCTTTTATGAATCTGGCTATCTTTTGGTTCAATATGTTCAGATCTTCTCCAATCTGAAATGGTTTCATGATTATTTTGGTATTTCTTCTTTAATTCTTCAGTACTTCCACCTCGATGTCTTCTAATCTTTCCCTATTTTTCTTTCCTAACTAATTTTGGTTTACCCTAAGATTGAGGCCTTGATTTCAACGGGTTTTTCTTCAAATATTTAGTTTTAAAATGTTTTTGTCTCCGAAGTACCTGTTAGGGTTTCCTGATTTATTCTTGTTTACTGTATGCTTCTGTATTTCTACCTAAAAATATCTTATAGCTCTGATTACTTAACTGATTATTTGCTACTTCTGCCCGTTTGCCTCAAACTCTGTCGACTAATTGATTAATCAATTTTACTTACTTAAATTAGGGTTTGAAATTGGGCTTTCCTTATTAGATTTTACCTTCTTTCCTTGTGTGTAACTATTAATTGATGCTACTAGCCTAATTTTATGCTTTGATTGTTCAGAACTAACTTTTGATTAATTTCGAAGTTGATTCTTGCCTTATTTAGCCTAGCCCTTAATTACTGATTGATTCTATTTAACTTTCTTTAAATTAAGTAATACTAGTCTGATTTTATGGCCAATCTGTTCATGACCGCTTCCACTTGATAGACTGTCTGATTATTTCTTACCTTATTAACCTGGTTTTGATTTGCTAAGGGATTCCGTGTGAGACTTGCTTAAATTAAGTACCATTTATGGGATTCCGCCCCTTATGTGAGCCATGACTGATTGCTAATTGATTTCCATACCTTATGGGCATATGATTGACTCATTACCTTATGTGTCCTACTCTATTGCATACTATAAAAACCCCCATTGTTCTGGCTCAAGGGGACATCAGTTCACAATATACACACACAAACCTAAGAAAAAGAACTAAAAATTCTTGCTCTCTCTCTGTTGCAAACTTCTGTCACTTGTCGACTGCACCATCTAGTCAGCTGGAAGCCAAGACTAGGTCTTGGATCATGTTTACCTTATTCTTTTACCGCAAATTTTCAACTGGTATGCTCTCATTTTACTATCATGCAAACCTCTGCACGCATTTAGTTTGTATACTGCCTATTCCCAATCTGTCTTTTCTTATCTTGTTAAATCAGTAGAATCTTCTAGACTACCATGTCTATAACTGAACCTATGTGTTTCATGCCTCTTGTTCTCAGTCATCATATGTATTACCTTTGAGTATGTTGCATGCTTCCTGTTATTTGACTTGACTTGTATGATTCCTTATAGTTAGTAGGCCTTTTCCTTCTGTCCTGATCAAACCTGCATGTCTACTACTATCACCTGTTTGCTTCCATGTTGACTATAATAGCCTGCCTACCTCTGTTACTCTCTATATGTTTGGTTCATGCTTTAGTAAACTTCTATGTATCCATATGAATTAGACTCATGCTCATTTCTCATGTCCAATATGACCCCCAATCCCTGCTCGCCTCTCTTTGTGGTTATTTGTTCTCAACATGTTATATGCCACCTAGTGTTAACTAACAAACTGGGCTAAACTGTAGGAATCTTTGCTTTGGGACTCTATGATCATGTTTTCTGCTTGTTATTTGATTGCTGAAACATTTGCTGCAATGAATCTGTTTGTTTCTAAACAATTTTCTTAAAACTACTTCTATTTTCAAACACTACTCCTACTCTTAGAGCACCTAGGGGCTTGCCCCTCTGGTGTAAGCATTGCTTAGGAGTCCCTGAGGCTCCTCTAAACTTTGAGACACTGGAGTTGTCTTTCCAAGCTTGCTCACAAAGTGTTACTGTAAAAGTTTATCCTGGTGTGACCATTGCCCGGGGTCCTTGAGGCCCTTGGGAACTTTGACACACTAGGATCCTGTTGGGTGCACTATGGTATTATGGCATTTGTGGATTGGTTGAAGGCTTGGTCTGCCAGGAGTATCTTTTGGGCCTATATTCAGGCTCCCTATAGTTGTAGCACTCTCATTTCTGTAATTCATTATCAGTGTTGGTTTGTAATAATATCCTTGTAAACAGATATTGGGGAATTAGTAAAAGGGAGGGATTCTTATACAATTTTATGGGAAATTGGGTAGAAATCATGTCTTAGGTTATTATGACTATTTGCATGCATTAGAGACCATGTTTTTAGGGTTATTTACCTGCATTAGATACCATGCCTATAGGTATTGCAATATCTGTTAATCTAGAAACTAAGCTTATAGGTTATTGCATTGTTTAGACGCCATGCCTATAGGGTTAAAAAATTCAATCCTGTGTATTTAGACACTAAGCCTGTAAGTTTTTAAAGACAGTCTTTACATGCTGCCAAAGCTTAAAACAGTTTCTGCATATCAATGAGGTTCTTGAGCTAATTACTGCATTTAGATATTACGCCTATAGGGTTTTGAAAACCGATTTCTGCAAGTCTAAATCAGCCATGACACCTAGACAGCGTGCCTATGGGATACAAACTGCATGCCTAAACTTGTTTACTGATTTACTACACTCCTGATTAATGATTAGATATCATGCTTATAGGACATCACTATACGCCTAGGCAAGCCTGTAGGTGTTGATACCCAATTTTTCCCTATGTATTTTTAATATGCAATATACCTTCAAAGTAGCATATTTATGCATATATAATGTATGTCCAAGTGTTTCATTATTTTTCCTTAATTTTTAAAGGTTTTTAAATCATTTTATTTCCCTATTTTATCCATAAAAAATCCAATAATTATTTTTAAAATTATCACTTTGTTGATTCACTTGTTGAACTTTTTTATTTATGCTAAAATATAGCGAAGGGAATTTTTGCATATTTTTACCAAAATTATTTAGTATTTTTAAGGCTAAATTGTATAATTGCAACATTAGCCTCTTTTAGGATTTAATTGCGTTTATGTTCCTAAAAATTAAGTCCAATATCTTTAAATGGTTAATTATATGTCATAAATCATATTAGTAGTTTTAGTTTATTTCCAAAAATCAATTTACTATTTTTATAATTTTAAATAGGAAAAATGGCTATTTAAATGATAGCCCAATTTGTTCCAATTATAGCCTAAAATTGAGCCCAAATCAGACCCAATTTCCCAACCCAATTGCAACTCAAACCCGACCCCCTAACCCAATTTAGATGACCCAACCCGGACTCCCCAACTCTCTCTAAAACTCTTACAAACCCTAGCCGCTGCCATCAAACTACACCCTAATCCACCCTAAGCCCTGCCTAATCCATGGCCCCTCATGGCCACTTGAGACGTGTAGGGACAACCTATGGCTCCTGGGTGTTTGTTCTTGTGGTTTCACGGTTAGACCTTGAGGGAGTCTGGTCCAATCCTTGTTCAATTTCAGTTCGTGGCTCTTCTCCGGTCATCCTTGACCTTTCTCCGACCAGCCATGACCGTTCGAGTCAGATCCTTGACTCCCCTGGTTAGATCGGTAACTTTCAAGGCCTTTCTCACCTTTTCTGGGTTTTTAGAAACCCTAATCTTTAAGATCCTTCAACTTTCTTTCAGATCTGCTTAAGATATGTACTTGCTATGACTTTCTTAAGTGTTTTGTCGAAGGTTCTTTAACCTGCTTTCAAAAACGATTCTTCATTTTTTCCGATTAGGGTTTTCCTTTAAGTTATTTCAAACAAAATCTCTTCTCTGGTTTTAACGTGTTTCTGATTTTGCTATTTTCTGTTCGTGTTGTTCTTCTATCTGAGTTAGCATGCTAAAACCCTAATTTCTTTTAGGTCTCAATCGAGTTCCGAAGTTGTTTAGTAGATATGTGTTTGTTTGTTTAAATTCTTGCTTGACTTGTCTGTTTACCATCTTTTGAACTCGATTGTTGTTGAAAGTTCTTGTTCCATACTCTCTTTTCTTTATGTGACTTATCTGATTTTTACTATCTTTCAACTCAACTATGGCTGAAACCCTAGCTTTTCAAAAAAGGTTTCCTCACCCGTTACTATGAGACCTTTACTTGTTCGACTCTCTTCTTCACTTTGGCTATATGTGTGAGCCCTGACTATCTATTGAATCCTTTGTTTATTGCTACTACAATTGCATGTTGTTTCTTTTGCCAATGTGCTTGGCCTAGCATGTCTAATTTCTTCCGTTCACTCTGTTTATGTACTAACGTGCATAAACATGTTTCTTCTTTGATTGACCCTAATCGTGTGACTGATTTCAAAGCTTTTCTTTTGTGAAACCTAATTTCACTCGCCTGTTTAGAATTTATTGATTCTTTTCCCTTTACTGTAATATTTACCTTACTGAATCCTTTTCCAAAATAAGCATATTTTCGTACTCAGACTTGATTGTTCACTGCATACTTTTACTACTCCTTTTATGGCAATAATCAGTCTGTCTCTAAGCTGATTTCTTTCCTTATTTGAATCTGTTACTACTCGTTAAATAGTGATTCCTTAATTAAAGGGAATCACTTGTATAATTGATTGTGACCGTTGATTGTTTCCATATTTGTATTAAACTTTACTTATTACCCCTCCTTCACTCGTTTTCAAAAAACTATAAATACCCTGGACCCCTCTTCTTTCAAGGGGACGAACAAAACCATCTGAGTTCAGAACACACACTTCCCTCAAAACTCTCTCACTTTTCTCTGTTACTACTTGTTCTTGCTGCTTTGTCTAGCCGGCTGAAAGCCAAGGCTAGGCTGTGAAAATTTATTTACCTTTTCCTTTCTGCATTCGCTTCTTACTGGTATGTCCTAGTTAATTTTCCAGCATCAACAACAACATGTCTCTTTACTATTTTCTTCACTCTTGCCTGTTTCCTGCTTATGTTTAATCAAGTTTCATCACTAAGCATGCTGTAAATTAATGTGTTCCTTTATGTATAAATACTCTGTCGGTTATTTGATTATGCAATTATGACTTATGAATCCCAAACCCCCATATCCCATATGTGTTTGTATTCTCTGGTTGGTTTGAGGGCATGTCAGCATTAGACATTGCTGTGCATGACCCAAACCTGACCTTCCCTGGGGTCATATGCTTCATATCCCCTCTATGTGTTGTGTTCTCTAGCTGGTTTATGGGCATAC